>NW_027494439.1:0-246038 GCF_021521415.1 Bidens hawaiensis
CGAGGGTTCCTGCTGGTGACCAATGCCCGATTCGCTTGGCAACGGTCCACATACTTGTTTACGGTTTGATTTCATTATTCGCACTTATCACGTTATGTTTATTTTATTGTTGTGTCAAACTGGTGATATTCTCACTCAACTTTATGTTGACAAAACTCCATTTTATACGCATATGCAGGTTACTTGTATGGAAGATTGAAGCTTAGACACGTAGACAAAACTTTAGGATATAATTAAGTTAAATTTTATTTGAATTCATATCTGTTATTTAAATTGGTTACTGTATTGTAAATATACGTGTATGTTGAAATTAAAATAATTAATTAGATATTATCACTTTTATATTATGATAGTATCTTCGAGCTGTGAGCAATCGGATCACACCCCGGCATTTCCGCCTTAGGTTGGGGTGTGACAACCGGGGTGTTAATAAAACCCGAGCATTGTGATACCAAGCATTGTGGCAGTGAGTTGACGCGAATAACCATTTCTTTATCAAATATAAAACAATAAAAAACTACTTGGCCAATCTCATGACGCTAAGTGGACCAATAATTCTATTACGTCGCCAAAGTTCTCATTTATTCTATATAATAATTCCATTTGAGCTTTATAATTTTATTTTTCATGTATAAATAACCTCCAATGTGCATTCCATCCAACACAAACAAAAATGTTGTACGGGACCTTATCTGTAACACCCACAAAATTTTGATTCAAATTTGACAAGTTTATAAGTTAAAGGACTAAAAGTATTTATGAAATAAGTAATGGGGAAAAATAAGATAAAGAAGTGAAGGCATTTTTATGCTAAGGAAATAAGTAAGGAAACTCCATCCCACATGGAAAGTGGGAAAGAAATGGAAGCACTTTATAAGGAAGGAGTTTTCCAAGGTAATGTCCCTATGGGGCTAACCACTCTCACTAGTCCTAGCGGAGGGTGCGAAGCACCCGACGCGCACGCGCTACGGACACGGACTCGGGCGTAATGTGTCCGTTTTGATGGCGCACCTCGCACGCTCGCATCGCCGCGAGCCGCATAAGGGCCGCTTTAGTATTTTTGAACTATGATCAAGATATGACAAGCTACCAAAGACCAGGGACTGAAAATGAAAAATTAGCACCTTCGCGATACGCGAAGATGCATGAAGTACCTTCATCCAATGCTGACATGTGGCAGGTCAAGTGGTTGACTCAGCAAAGCTATTGAGCAACCTCGCGATACGCGAAGAATCCTTCGCGATACGCGAAGGAATATAATAATAATTGCGGCTACATTTGTCCTTCGCGATACGCGAAGATGCACAGATTCTGGCTATAAATAGGCAGCCATGGGGATGAAGTCTCCATCACATCACACACACACTTTACCTCGGTTTTCGAGCCAAAAATCCCGTCATTCCCGACACACTTGTTGTCTAGAAGTACGTGCAAGTAGGAGTATTGCCCACGTGAAGTTTAAGCAGATAAGCTATACAAGGTAGGTGTTCTGCCCGATTATTTTATTATATATGGCTTAGACCCTAATCGGGGGTATAGTCTATATCTTGATCAGATAATAAGTGAAATATAGCTTTCATAAGATAAGGTTATGAATAAAGTATTATTCTTTATCATAAAGATATTTCTTATGAATAAAGAAATGGGATATATGTATACGTTTCTTCATGATGAAAAAACGTAGTATATAAATATTTTATAAAATGAAATGAATATCAAGGTAAAGGTTATGCAAATAGACTTAAGGTCTATAGCTAGATTGTAGATCTAGTTATTTATAAAATGTTATTCTCGTACTATAGGTCCGAGATAAAGATCAGACATCTGTTGGTGAGAAATCTTGAAATCAACAATAGGTGAATACGTCCAAACCTTTTTATAGTGTGAAATATTTTATGACGTGAATACATCTATGTACTGTATATTTTGAAAAGATATTTACTCTTTAAAAACTATGGACTGTTATCCATATGTAAAAGAGTTATAGAAATATTTGCATGAGGGTTGGTTCAAATCCTCTAAAACGTTTTGATACAGGGTAGTACTAAACACTCAGACTAAAATACACATGTGTCTGGATTCTTACATATATGTACTGTAGTGGGCACACTACAGGCATACTGACCACGAGGCAAGTGACTGTCTCTATGGGCGAGTGAAGTCCAATTATATGGTTTGTGCGTATGTTTAGTTCCGATGAGATGGGATTGAGACCCACTAAGTCGTTGAACACCATTGGTGTTGTGTCATAACGAATTGTGAAAACATTTTATTAAGTCAGCGTGTTCACCAACATATAGCTGACGTATTTTGAAACTGTTTTCAGATAACCAGGAGTAATGAATAGTAATGGATATGCCAGTGGAGATAGAAGAACTCTAGACATAGCATACAGCTGGTGGCTCAACTAGTTTTGTTATGATGCATATATATTAGACTTGTTTTTAAAAACAAGTAATTTTGTAAATAGTCAAGGGTATTTAATTCCTTTGTTATGAAAGTAAATATTTTAAATTAACATTTTGCGCTGCAAACTTTGATAATTTAACAAAAGTGGTATCAACTGTGAGTCACACGCCTAGGCCCGAAGGCGGGGTGTGACATCATCCGAAGAGGCAGAAGTAAAGGTGCCGGCAAGAAAAGCTTGGGCTCTCTACGGCACTCTTGATATCGGAAAGATTCTCGCTGGAACAATGTTTGAAGCGGTTGATGTGGTAGAAGGCGATGGTGGGCCTGGTACCGTTCTCAAGCTTACCTTCAAAACCGGTACGTCTAACTATCTATACAAAAGATAAATATTAATAAAAACAAACAAGAAAGGTGATCGTAGAGTGTTATATTTACAGGGTCATGCTTCTTTTATGGTAAAGAGAAGTTTACGAAGGTGGATCACGCAAATATGGTCAAAGAATCAGAAATGGTGGAAGGAGGGATTCTTGATATTGGATTTAGTTTATATCGGTTAAGGGTAGAGATCAAAGAGAACCCAAAGGATGGCTCGGGTTCATCATGTCTCCTGAAATTAACAATAGAATACGAGGTTAAGGAAGAGTTTGCTGCCAATGCTTCTCTTGTCACTACCGAGCCTCTCCTTGGCATTATGAGCATCGCTAACGAGCATCTTTTGAAATCCAGTTAGCTCAGGAAACGTTTATTATCATATTTTATTATGTTGTAATTTCTCAGAATAAATTGTATTACTTTCTTTGTCAATGCTTTTAGTGGAATCGGCGAACTCATCCGGGTTTGATACCGGAAAGAATGAATCAATGATTAAGATGTAATTTGATGAAGACCATGTATTTGATAAATGTCTGAATAAACCAATAACTATACTCCATTGAAATTGTTTTGTATCCATTATGAACATTCACAATGACATGTTTTGCAAGTTTATTTTTGTCACATTTGGGAAGACTTTTGCACACACTTTATGTCATATAAAGCTCATTGCCACTAGTATACTAGATGATGGTAAGTTCATTAGTTTTGATCTTCATTACCACCCCATGTCTTCGTAAATTTAAAATAGTTGGTACAGTTGGTACCAATCGTTGTTTGTTGATTCTTATCTTAATACTAGTTAAGAGGCCTGAGCGTTGCACGAGTTCTAGTTTACGGGTTGATAACCTTCGGAAGACGTATGAGAGTTGATTGCACGTATCATTTTTATGTAAGGCATACTCATCACTGGAGTCCAATGACTAATTAAGACCACTCCTCCCTATAGTTCAACTGCCTTGTAGAGACACATGGTATGTCATTTGTGTTATCATATCCTTTAAGAAATATAAACACCAATAGACCAAAAAAATAATTTAAATAATCAAACAACTCAAATAAGAAAAAAAAAGGATGTGTTACCAGAACTTCTGAAAATTCTATTAACTATAGAGGTAGAGGTAACCATGCTCATGCCTTGTGTATAAATTTCAATTTAAACTTTTGAATGATTTTTTTTTTTCAAAATGGGAAAAAAATGGATAGATAAAGGGTTTTTAGGAGAGTGAAATGAAAAGTTTTAGGTTTTAGGTGTTTCGTCATTTGAAATGACAGAACACACTAAGTTTAAGAAAGTGACAACTTTTGTATGAAGAGGTTGCATGTAAGCAAATGTTTGATCATTTCAAATGGCGGAACCGAAACGTTTAACTTGTGACCTTTCATTACAAATGGCGAGTCTGACTGGTGTCTCCCTTCCGCGGTATGTCGGCGGACTTTGCAACACAAGCATAGAGTACCCTTATAATTTTTTTTTTCATCTTTGACAGATATCTGCTAATTAAAATGGCGGATGTAAATAATGTACTCTACTTGTTGATTTGATCTTTTTACTTCTTTGACCACTCAGACATCTGTCAGTTAAAATGACCGATGTCAATATACTTTATTGACTCACCTGATTTTTCCTTCTTTCTTGATCACTCGGACATTCGTCAGTTGAAATGACAGAAGTTAATGATGTACTTTAAAATATTATTAAAGTTGCCATTTACCTGCTTTAGTATAAATAACTAACAAATAATAATCTAATAAAATTCATACTAATATTATAAGAATTTTTTAAAAAGTTTTTTATTAATCAAAACTTTTACTTGTTGTCAATAATAATAAAAAAAGTAGTAATTTAATAATTTTAAATACTTGGTCTATTTAAAGAAAATATACACAAGGATTTAATTTCCAGTGACAGAGGCCCTTGGGATGGTTGGAAAACAAAGTTAATTTAGTATAAAAGGGGTGTTGCTAAACGTACTCCTTTAGACATTTTTATTAAATGTACACCCGTTTGAAGTTTTGAACTTGTCAAATTGATTATAATTTTTCCTTAAAATTATTTACATACATATTAGTCATTCCAATATTTGTTTCACTTAATGGTCTTCACTAAATATATCAGATTAAAAACTATTTTGTTATTATTAATTGTATTATTGTAAATTTTATAAATATTTTTATTTTAAATAGTATCAATATTTGTATTAGTCTCTCTCATACACACATATTTATATATAGTTTTATAAATATAAAAATACATCGACAATGATAATAATAATAATAAATATTATTATGATCAAGGACAATAAACACAAAAAAAGAGAAAAAAAAATAAATATAAACATTATAGAAATATTAGAGGTCATAAAATCATGATATGTCAAATAAAAATAAATATAAACATTTAAAGAGAGACCATACAATTTAAAAAATATTAAAGGTAAGTAATATGTCAAATAAAATTGTAGAAATTCAATGTTCAGGGAAATGGGTATGACAAGTAAGAGTGAAAGAGTATGTTTAGTCTAACCCTATAAAAGTATCCAACTTATTATAGTTATAGTGTTGACGGTAAATGTCATGACACTGATTATTGTATGCTTAGGATAATTATAAACTTTAGTAACTTATTTAGATCTTTATTAAATAAAAATATAAAATAAATGATTTAAGAGAAAAATGTGAACTCAATAAACTACTTATTAAGGTCTCCATTTAGTTAACATCATGATTCCAAATAATAGCATTATAAATTATATAGTTTGAATGTCATGTGTATCTAAACGTGACAGAATTCAATAAGTGTATCTAAACATGACAGAATTCAATAAGTGGTGAACTGTGAATTCATTCATTTAGCCAAACGTACAAATTTCAAGGAAAATTAAACTCAATCATGATTTGAATCCTTTATCCCTTGAGTTCTGATTTGGTTAAAGTTGTCACATATTACCATGTTATATATAGTTAACACATAATCAAAATAAATGAACAGAACACAATTGGTAGCCTTAGTCACCGGAAACAAAACGAAGTGGTCTATAGAACAGAAACCCACGAAACAGATTATTACAATTCTTATGTCAATAGGTTAGCGAAACGGATCGGAGGAATGAGACGGCATCGACATGTAAACAAATAAAAAAAAACAAGAAAAAAAACATGATACTTAAGCCGGCCGTTAATATATAGTTAATGAAAAATTAAATCCAGCATCTTTTAGAAACAAATTCGGCATATTGCGTGTAATGTATATTTTTTAATGTTATAAAATAAATCTCGATGTGTATTGAATCAATCATCAATAGCAATGTTCGGAACCTTATCAGAAGAAGTAGAAGTAAAGGTGCCAGCAAAGCATGGGCTCTCTACGGCACTATTGAGCTTGCAAAGCTTGTTGCCGGCAAAATCCTTCAAGCGGTTGACGTGGTTGAAGGTGACGGCGGGCCCGGTACCGTTCTCAACATTACTTGTAAGCCGGGCACGCATCATCATATAAAAGAAGAAGACAAATACTAACAAAAACAAATGAAATAAGTGACAATATAGTACGCTTTATTTCTTAGGGTCAGCATTTTCTTGTTTTAAAGAGAAGTTTACGAAGGTCGATAATGTGAATATGGTCAAAGAAACCGAAGCAATGGAAGGGGTTGCTTGATATTGGATTTAATTTATATCGGATAAGGATAGAGACCAAATTACTTTATTAAGTATTCTGCTGTTAAATTAAGATTTTTGGGGTGTGACACCGAACCTCCCCCCCCCCTGGTGCAAACGCACGCTCGTCGATCCTATAAACCCTAACTATTTTTCACCTTTAAGTTCAATGAATTACGATATAGTGTTTTGCCCATGTGGTTCGTCAACCGTTCATCTACATGTTCAGTTGATGTTATACTGAGAGGTGTGAAACTATGGGATTGTTATTTAGCTTGATCCTCCAACGTGTCAAAGAGCTACTGTTATAATATCCGAACTTTTGAAAAAAAAAATCAATATACAGAAAGAAAGCATAAGGAAAATGGCCAAGATGAACTCACATCTTGAGCTATTGGAAGTAAATTGGCAATCAAGAACAAAAGGCTAAAAAATATGTTGTGCATTTCATGGTGATTTTTCATATTCTATCATGTATTTTAGTTACCTTTTAATTCTGGCACACACGTAGTTCATTGTAAAGAGTTACCTGGGTTTAAGTACAGACATGATTTGATGAGGGATGTTCTATGCGATGTTTTTAAACGAGCCGGAATTTCAGTTAAAAAGGAGGCCCCCGTAAACTTTCTTACGGATCCTCTTGAATGAAGATCTACTTTACGACCGGCCGATATTCTTATTTTTGGGTGGGTAGGGGTGAAACACACTTGTGTGGATCTCACAGGAGTATCACCTCTTGTTGGTCTTAGGGACAATGGATTTGTAGCAGGCCAAGCAGCATTGAAGGCGGCATCGGGCAATGTTGTTAAACACGAGAAAACTTGTTTGGAGAATCAACACGTGTTTATCTCCTTTGCCTTTGACACATTTCGTTTCTTAGCTCCGGATGCCGTGGACGTTATGAACATAGTTCAGAATGTTGAGCGTAGTAATTTATCGGCCCATAAGAGCCAAAACTTTGTTTTTAGTAGAATTGGATTTTCTATCCAAAAGAGGGCTGCGGCGCAGCTTGTTGCCCGCTTATCTGCCACTTCATTGTAAATCGTTTGGTTGTTTTTTAAAATGTTCACTTTATTGTAATATGTAATGTCTCTTTTGATTTGTCTATGTATCAAAAAAATAATAAAAGTATTAAGTTGCAAATAAATTCAAGAGTTAAGTGTCATTTTAGTACCTCTAGTTTATTTAATTATGCAACTTTAATATTATTTTGAATTTTTTTGCAAACAGCTACTTCACGTTTCAAAAATATGCAATTTTAGTACTTTTTTCTAACTCTAATTATTTTGTCCGTTAAGTCAAGGTTAAAGTGGTAATTTTCTTTATTCTATTTGTTTAATCTTTTCCTTAAATCAAAATTCCTTAAAATTAAAAACAAAAATAAATTAAAATACCAAAAATAAATCAAAGCTACCTACAATCATTATTTCCCTCCTCACCATACAGCCACCGTCTCCGTCTTTTTCTCCTCACCAACCACAACTGCCACCACGCACCACGCCAACTCCGCTAAACTCCTCAACTGTAATTTTAGTTCCCCGGCTTTCTTCCCACCCATCCACCACCACTCCCGTCGGTCATCTATCACAGCACCACCAACATTTGGGGACCGCCACAATATCTATCCCGGTGTAGACCTGATTTGAGATAGAAGGGGAGACGCGGAACGACGGGGCTGCACCATCTTCGTCTTCGATTACCAGATCCGGCCCGGTTTGTTTATTTTGAAGCTATACGACGATGTTTTGGAGAAGATTCTCGCTGTTCGGTAAAGTTGGGAATATTCAGATGACGGGAATGAGTTAGGGGAGGTATCAACGAGAACGTATGTTGGTTGTTAAGTTACCAAAGGCTAAATTATCAGAGATGAAGACACGGCCGCCGGCGGTGGTATTCGTTGGAGATCCGCAGCCGATTGATATGGTGGAAAGAATTGAGAAATGGAAGATTTGAGGATAGAGAACAGGGTGAGTGATAAAGGAAAACAAAAATTAGAGAAAATAAATGAAATTACTATTTTACCCCTAACTTAACTGGAAAAAATAGACAGAGTTAGGAATATGTACAAAAACAAGTTTTAGGAACGTGAGGTAGTCATTTGCAACAAATTCAAAAACAGTACCGTAATTGAACAAACCACATGTATGAAAATGACACTTAGCACAAAAAAAAAATAAATAAAAATAAATAAAATTACCAATTTACCCTTAACTTAATCGAAAAATAGACGGGGCTAGAAAAAAGTTCTAAAATGACAAGTTTTAGAAAAGTGAGGTATTCATTTGCAATGAATTTAAAAACGGTACTAAAGTTACGTAATTAGACAAACCACGCATCCTAAAATAACACTTTTGACTCTAAACAAAATTTTAACACACTTCATGCGCCAAAGTTTATTTAAATGTGATTAGCAATAAACGCATACCATTTCCCAAACCAAATAAATACATGAAAAAAGCCGGCCACTAATAAATATTTAGGAATGTTTTGGACACTGCATACATACAAACAAGAATACAACAAATTCGATCTGCTATATCTAAGTTTTTTTTAATGCATAAATAACCTCCAATGTGTATTCCATACACCAGCACCAAAATGTTCGGAACCTTTTCAGAAGAGTCAGAAGTAAAGGTGCCTGCTAGTAAAGCTTGGGCTCTCTACGGCACTCTCGAGATCGGAAAGATTCTAGCCGGAAAAACTCTTAAAGCGGTTGATGTGGTAGAAGGCGACGGTGGGCCTGGTACCATTCAAAAGCTTACCTTCAAGACCGGTAAGTCTATAGAAAATATAACAAAAACAAATGAAAATTGTTATGATATAGTCTTATAATATGTTCAGGGTCAGGCCTTTCTTATGGTAAAGAGAAGTTCACAAAAGTAGACAACGCAAATATGATCAAAGAATCCGAAGCAATAGAAGGGGGATTCCTTGATATTGGATTTGACCTTTATCGGGTAAGGATTGAGATCAAAGAGAACCTGAAGGATGGCTCGAGCACATCATGTTTTGTGAAATTAACAGTAGAATACAATGTCAAAGAAGAGTTTGTTACTAACGCTTCTTTTGTCACGAATGAACCTCTCCTTGCCATTATGAGTGTTGCAAATGAGCATCTTTTGAAATCTAGTTAACAGGTACGGGAAATGTACGCATGTTATCATATCGATCTTATGATGTTGTAACTGTTCAGAATAAAGTCCTGTTACTTGTCTTTATGCTTTCAATGGTATCAGTGAACTCGTCTTTTGTTTAATTCGAGAAAGAATGATTCGTTAGAAAATTACCATCAATGATTCACTAAGATGTATTTTGTTGAAGATCGTCTACTGTTCGATAACGCTTCTCTTGTTACCATGGAACCTCTCCTTGGCATTATTAGTATTGCAAGCGAACATCTTTGGAAATCTAATTATACATGGAATGTTCATTATCATATTTATGATGGTACAATGCTTTTAGTGGTGTCGTATTGCTTTATGTTGCCAATGCTTTTAGTGGCGTCGGAACTCGCCGCGGCTTTGTATAGGGACTAATGACTTGTTAGAAAACTGCTACCAATGATTCGTTGATTTCTTGTACCATAAAAGACATGTTGTATACAGTACACTAATGCAAACCCTATGTGAGTTGTGAAAAGGTAATCCATCCACTGGCCCAATATGACTATTTCAGCCGAATGCCGAATACAAAATAAGGCCTTAACCGGGAAAGGTGAACCAAATTAATGAAAAATGTTTGGTTAGTCAAAGCATATTTTTTTAACGGCGATTTTTTTTAATCCTTGTTGTCTATGGGACTTGAACCCAAACCTCCCTCTCAAAAATAGATGTTCAAAGGTTTTACCTTTGTTAATGGATCACTACCCTATTAGTGCAAAGCACATGTAATGCAAAGAACTCTACTTAAGTATATTAATTGAAGTATATTAATTGGAATGATAAAACACTTGCCAAGTATAAAACTCATTGAAGTCATATACAAACGTGCCGAACAGTGTTAGCTATTATTCTTTGTGGATGAAGTCATCTAATAAGAATTCTTTATTAGATGTCATTGTTAGTCATTCTTTTTATTGTTTTATAATAGGAATCCGTGGGCTAGCATCAGTTGGATGACTTGGTTACAAACCTCTCTGTTGACATTATAATTGTTTGTTGTTTCTTCTATCAAGCTTCTTGTGAGCCGGTTTTTGATAAAATTTTGTCCTGGGAAAAAAAGTAAAGCTTAAAAAAAAATAATAATTATAAAATAAATATGATGACCCCCTCAGGTTAAGGTTAAGATTGATGTAACTAATCATATCTTCTCAATAGAACGTACACATCTATAAAAAACACCTGGTTTTATCATAATAAACGCTACAAATATTGACTAGGTTCATCTAATTTGACATGATATTGTTCTATAGCACATTAGCACCAAACTAATACCACGTCCCAAAGTAATAGAAGAAACATGAAAAGGCCCATATAAGTAATTTAGGGAAAGGACAAATGACACAATTAGTAGTATTTTGGAAACAGAACATATACATGTATACAACAAATGTGGTCAGTTATAGATATATATAAATGTTTTCATGTATAAAAATCAATCTTTGACGCACATTATTGATCAACCATCAATACAAATGTTCGGAATCATATCAGAAGAGGTGGAAGTAAAGGTGTCGGCAAGTAAAGCTTGGGCTCTCTATGGCACTCTTGAGTTATGGAAAGGTTGACACGGGGAAAATCTTTGAAGTGGTTGAAGACTTGAAGGTGATGGTGGCCCTGGTGCTATTTTCAGGGTTACGTTAAAACCTGGTATGTTTTATCATCTAGAATACAAACAACTCTTAATGATAACGTGAAAGAATTAAAGGCGTGGTTTGTTATTTCTAGGGTTTGGCTTCCCGTATTACAAAGAGAAGTTCACGAAGGTTGATAACACAAATATGTTAAAAGAAACTGAAGTAGTGGAAGGGTGGTTTCTTAAGTCCAAGGAAAAACATATGTAAAAATGACCAATAAATAATTAGACAGTACTCGTAAGTCCAAGGAAAAACATATGTAAAATTGACGAATAAAGAAAATGTAAAAATAGAGAAAAAATAACCAAGTGACCGGAATAGTGTGAGGAGAGAATTGGGGAAGATGAACTTCACGATGCTCAATAATAACCTCCTCCTCACGTATTCATCTTACCCGATTCTTCATTAACAATAACAATAATGGCCGAAACACTACCACTTACGCAGCAATCAATCCACCGCTCACTTCTCTCTCCGTTCGCCGCCCTATCTCCGCCATCCACTCAATCACCTTCTCAGGTAGTGCCTTAATTATGCCAATTCTTGTGTGGAAAGTTATTTCAATTCTAGTCTGCCTCAATAATAATATTCAGTTAGTTAGGTTGCTGAGTTGAGCTTGTTAGACTAGTTAAGCTTCTGCTAGTATAAATAGCAACTAGTCATTTAGAGAGAATATTATACAATTTCAATTTCAGGATCAAATACAAATAGTTACTTCTTAACATGAAAACAGTCATAACCGATTTCTTGCTGTTATAAGTATTTTTAGAAGAGTTTTCTAAAAATAGTCTTCCTTTGAAAATTTGAATATGATTTTTGTGGTCAAACGAGCCACTTTTAGTAAATCAAACTGAGCATACATGAACGGAGGTTTAAATTTAATCGAACATGATCAGTTAAACAAAACAGTTCAAGAACGAACATAACTGAACATAGATGAACATAGACGAACGAACATAATTACATAAATAAGCTAAAACCAATTATAATGTAAATTTGAACTACAATCTCCTGGCTCTTAAAAGTTACTAAAACTAGACTAAATTGTAACGGATTTAAATAAACGTAAACTAACGAACATAGATGAACATAAACAAACGAATTTAAATGTAGGAACGCTCACGAGCATAAATAATTAATGAGACATTTTTTATAATCACTTGTTAATATTTGTTGACTTATTACAATTGAGTTTACTTTGCAGAAATATGATGGTTATCCATCAGGATCAATGGTTGATTTTGCATGTGACGCCTCTGGATCTCCCATATTAGCAGTCAGCAGTTTGGCAGTTCATACCAAGGTTTTCAAGCATGAGTTTTATTGTCATACAAACAAAACTTTAAATGTTCTCTCTTTTAAGTAATCATTAAAGTTGACTGCTTTTTGCAGGACCTTCTTGCTAACTCTAAATGCTCATTGCTTCTGGCAAAAGACCCGGAGGATAGAACAGATTTAGTCATAACTGTACATGGTGATGCTGTTCCTGTAAGAAAGATTACTTTTTGTTAGATTTTATTTGATTCAAATGCTAAATTGACAAATGATTCATCTGTTTTGATCATCTTTAAAGGTTAATAAGGAGGATAGAGATGTTATACGTACTGCATACTTGGCTAGACATCCTGAGGCATTTTGGGTAAAAACTTTAGTAGCTTGTTAGTTATTTCAATGGTCGAAACTTTATTAACGTGTTAGTTATTTCAATGGTCGATCTTGGTTATGTTTTTATCTCTAGCGCATCAAATGAGGAAATTGAAAAGAAAATAAAAATGAATTAAAAAGGATACAGGTCGAAAGTCACCCAAAGTGTATATCTAATGCATTAAGCCCCCTAATATTCATAGTATTTGATTGTTATTAAAATAATACATGTCCTATGATCATACGTGGCGCTGATAATTTATAATTACGGTTGTAACCGAATCGACTTATGTTTGTTTATTTACTAATTGAATGAATATAAGCAAATTTTATTGTTCATTTAGTTAAATGAACGAGCATGGAAGTACGCCCCATCCGTTCATATATGCTCGTGAATGTTTGTTTGTTTACACTGGTTTATATATCCAATTACTTTTTAGGTCCATTATAATTTAGTATAGTTTATGAAATAAAGAGATTACCTATAACAATTTAGTCAAGTTTTATTAATTCTTTAGGCCCTATAGATTGATGTTCAGTTTACTTTTAATTGGTGTTGGTTTAATGTATGTTCTTTCGTCTATGTTTGCATGAACCACTCGTTTATACTATTAACGAACGACCTTAAACGAACACGAACATGTTCATTTTTTTAGAGAACGAACACAAACAAGAAAACCTCGTTTGTTTAAATATTCGTGATCAATTGTTTGTTTTGTTAAATTTTAATGAATGAACACGGGCATGTTCATTTTCATAGCGAACGAAAACGAGCAAGAAAACGTCGTTCGTTTAAATGTCCATGCTCAATCGTTTTTTTAGCTACAGTTAGATGAACGAACATGAACATGCTTCGTTTGTGTTTTTTCGGTTGGTTTGCAAGTCTATTCATAATAGAAACTAGGTTATTTACCATAAACTTCATTTTAATGAAACATACAATAAGATATCGAAAGGTTTCAATCTTAGATTTATTTTGAATGTATATATCTTTTAAATGATTGAATTGTTTAAAAGAGATACACATTGTTTATTTTTCTTTGTTAAAAACACAAAAGCGCAGGATATCAACAATATGGAAAATAACGTGTGTAGATTTGTGTGATTACTTATTCTCTTTTTGTTACTTACACATATCTAAGGGGCGCTTTTGGAAGTTCCGAGGGGCAAAAGGTGAACATTTTAACTGGAATTAAAAGAATCTTTTGCTATCAATCAAACTTTAGTTAAATTAGAGCTCAGTTAACCAATAAGACTGCTACATAGTTGATTTCAGGATATTTCCATGTCAAGATTATATAATTGACATTCATAAGGTATGTTTATCGTGAAGGTTGACTTTGGTGACTTCCAATTTCTTCGTATCGAGCCAAAAGTTGTGAGATTTGTTTCTGGTGTGGCTACCGCTTTATTAGGGTCAGGAGGTTTGTCTATTTAAAATTCATGGTCCAAAATAAAGAAATGATATATGTTTTCAAATTTTTTTCTCAGTAGCTAATTAATATACACTCTTCTTACCCCTTAATTGCCATATTTTTCCTCATTAGAGTTCACTAAAGAGGAGTTTGCAGCAGCAAAAGTGGACCCAATCTATCAATTCTCCAAGCCTGTAACGGTATGACTCAAAATAACATTGTATTGCATATGATTGCAAAAGTTGTAGTCTTAATTTATTTCCCCTACATATATACCCAATCCAGAATTTTAATTACATATATCCCCATATGAAATAAAATTACCCCTTTACCCCTTTCATATAGAAACCTAGAAATCTGGATTGGGTATATATGCAATTCCCCCTTTTAAAAAATTCAATTTATGTAATATACTAATTTCATCTAATAAACGTATTATGTGACACTGCAGTCTCACATGAATAAAGACCATTCAGATGATACAAAACTCATGGTTCAAGGCTCCACTTCAGTTCCGGTAAGCGATTTGTTTCACAATCGGGATCATGTTGTTTGTTTATCCGGTTCATTGAGTTGAGAAGTTCAGGTTTGGACTTTTTTCATAAATTTAAAAACCTTTTGTTATTACTTCAAGAAAAGAACATAACCCTCATACAATTAGTAAAGTAAATGTGTACTTGTGAATTCTTGATGGCATGGTTGCATGTTTAAAGCTGAATCGTTGTTGTTTGGGTTAATCAGTTTGGATTATTCAAATTTTGATGTTTAAAGGTCTAACCGGTGCCCGGCTCTAATAACAGGTGGACTTTGCCTATATGCTGGATATAGATAGCCTTGGGTTCAATGTAAAGATGATGTTGGTTATTTTTATTCACTTTGCATATATAATCATTAATTTTATAAACACATGGAATTTATTTTGTCTAATAGTCAACTGAACTTAAGAAAATTGTAAACATTTATTGATTCTTAATTTTTTATCTTACATTGTTTATCAGGCTGGCTATCAAGGGACAAAGTTTAAGCTTCGGATTCCATTCCCAAGGCCCGCACAAGATAGGAAGTGAGTAATGTACTAATTGTGATTATAAAATCAATATTAATGTTTGGTAACGGTTTAAGAAGTTCTATGCATTAAAAATGGACTTCGAACAACTTTCAATCCGTTTAATTATTTTCACCATCATCTACATCGTTTTCTTTTTATTTGGTCATTTCATATTTGTTTTTTAAACTTTTGTAGGGACGTGAAGACACTAATAGTTGAAATGCTTCAAGCTGCCAAGTCTCGAGCCACTTAAGGGATTGAATTGAACATCTTTACATCATAATCATTTGTTGCTTGCAATGTTCATCATGTTTTGAGGTGAATATGGGTCAATAGATGTATGATGAATCTGGACCTACAATGTAGATATTTTACAGAATTTTATATGAAAAGTGACCGTGTCTTTTTATTTTCTTACGAATTAAGATGCTTGACTTGTCTTTTGTGGGAATAAACGTTAAAAGTTTAGTTCATTTGGTTGTCTGCTAATGTTTACCTTTGTATCATCTCAAATGGGTTAAAAATCGCAAATTCAATTTTCATTTATGATAATATTATTTTTGTAGTTATAAGTAACGCATATTATTTATTAAAACATATGGAAATGAGCAAAAAGATTAGCGCCGTTTTCTAAAGGAAATGGAAAGAGAAGTTAAGATTTTTTTTGCTAAATAAAAAAAAGCGTCTCGAGTTTGAAGTAAATGAAAAGAGAAGTAAAGTTTTTTTTTGTGTTAGTAATCAGTTCTTTCCAAATTTCTTTAGTTTGTAAGGATTTGGAATAAAAGAAATAAGCATAAATTTTTCTTTCATTTCTCTCCATTTGTTTTCTTAAAAACAAAAAATGCAGTGGAACCTGATTTTTCCTTACACTATTTGAAATCCAACGCAACATTAAGATGTGTGTCGATCCAACACGACTTCTATGGTGATAGAAAACACATTTTAAAGAGAAAATTCCAAAATGGACCTACTTTGAAAAAAGATTCTATTCTTGTCCCCCAAACTTTAGAATTTCAAAATGCCCCCCTTTAATTCATCTTTGACAATGTGTTATAAAGTCTTTAACAATTCGTTAAAGATGTGTTAGACTTCATATCACATGGTCAAAGATGAGCTAATGAGCTATGCCTCAAAAAGCATGGTTAACGACATGTTAGCATCCAAACACATATTTAAAGACATGCTAGCTTTTTGTTTGTGTTTTTTAATATTGTATTAATTTTACTTATATTTGGCTTTTCTTTTATAACTTTTAATATATAAAGTTTTATATTATTTCGAATATATCAACGAGACATGCTTATTTTTATCTATGGACCGACATAAACTTACTCGAGCCGTGTTAAATCAATATCGAAATTTTCAACAAAATTTGGCCCCGTTTCATTTCAGGCCTCCAATAGGGTCGGGCCAGCCCTGTATTAACACGTCGTCGAAGACGTGCTAGACTTATGAACACATGGTCAAAAATGAGATAGAGGAGTACATTTTTGGAATTCAAAAATTTGAGACAAAAATGAAATCTCATTTCAAAATAGGTCAATTTTAAAAATTTTCCTGTTTTAAAACCAGAATCTGTTTAATAAAGAGGAATTCTAGGGACACCACCTCATTTTGCTAAAAAAAACCCATCAATATGCCCCATAATCCCGTATAGGGCTATACGGAGCGTATAAGTATAGCCCTATACGGGGCATACACGACCCATTATACTACCAAGTATAACTCTATATGGGGCGTATAGAGGGGGTCTTAGTGTCCCTAATAATAAATCGATTGGATGGTGGTGGTGAATGTTGCAGAAGGTTCAGAAACTGTTTTCTTGTTGGAAACTATGAAAGCTTACAAAATGTGAACGTGAGCAGAGAAATGCACAGGATAGACATTGATGTAACTTTCTACATCTCCAAACATTTCTACTCCCTATGTAATAATATAATTTTGCAATGTTGGATTTATGAATACCAAACTTAATACATCTTGTGTATCTAGCGAAAACCTTTTATGTGTGATGCAATTTTTTTAAAAATAATCTTAATTAGAGTAAATCACACGGTTGTTCATGTGCAAAGCTAAAAATTTCAAGTTTGGTATCATTTATCAGATAAATATCTATAATCTACTTGAACTTGTAAACAAAAATCTGTTACAAGGGACAAATTGGTTGAAAAATCATTTCATTACATGTCCATCCCATGAATTTGTATTTTAAAGTGTGATCACTTGTAAACTTAGACATTGGTTTTCCAAAAATAAATTCTGTAAGTTAATCAAATACTAAAGTGGCATTCACTCATACCATCCAATATGACAAGACTAGAAAATATTTAGAAATGAAATTCCATTTAAGATAGAAAATATACAAAAAGATTGCTAATTGAAACTCCATGAAGTATTACATAACATCGTCAATCTGAATCACTCTCCATGCTCCCCATGGCCTTCAATCCTGTTGGTCTCTGCACTCAATTTAATCATAAAACTACTTTAACAAAAACTCCCTCATTCAAGTCAGGCTCGAGTCAACCGGTCAAATCCGATCTAGAAGCTCAACTTGATCGCGCTTATTCCATTTGAAATATTAACAACAATAATAATAGAAAATACCTTCTTTGTGTTCTTTTCTCTAACCTCATATCTCTCTTGGCACATATCGGACAACCATGCCCCTGGACTCACCAACTGCTCCATCCACCCAATAGGGACAAATTAGTAAAACAACAAAAGATGTAGCCAAATCAAAATAAAGAATATTCTTTTTCCACAAATGGCCAAAGTCCCCAACAATAATCCAACTACCAACTTGGTTCATTTGCAACAAAACTTTCAATTATGTTTAGTTGGATATTTAATCAAAATCACCAGAATATATTCATTTTATATACTTTTACGCACGATATAAAAATATACAATTTATGACCAAACATTTACAAATCACGGGGCAAACACAAAGGCGGAATTGGTCAAACAAAAGCGTCCAAAATCGACGGTAAGAATAAAATAATAATAATAATAATAATAATAATAATAATAATAATAATAATAAAACTATTAAAACAATAGAATCTTTTTCCACAAAGGGATAAATTTTCACATAATTGCGGTCTAACTTGCACCACTTGCATATTGAAAATAGTAATTTCGGCTTTATTTTATTCTACCACTAAAATGCCCAAAAATTTACCAAACACAATAAAATTTTATTAAAAATAAATATTTTACAAATAGAAAGACAATCAGTGGACAATTTCCGAACGTGACATCAAGCATATACTTTAATATCGTCACAAATATCTTTAATGTTCACAACTGATCCACTTTTTTTTAATTAGAACATACATAAGAAAAAATCAAATGGGTTAAGAACGTAGTTAAAAGAAGATGAGAGAAAATTAAGAAATAAAAAGTGGGTTAATTTATAAATATATATTAAAAAAAATCCTATTTTCTTGATTTTCTCATTAGGTAAACCCATTTAAGGGTAAAATATTTTTCAAAAAATGGCTATAATTCAACAAAACCATGCAGCAATCACTTGCACTTTCTTTAATTTTTTTATTATTAGATGGAAAAATGCATTAAAGTAGTTAAAAAAAAAAACAAAATGATGAACAATATACACCCATTTGAAAAGTAAAATTTCATGGGTACAAAACTTTCTTATCCCACAAATAGGTAAAAAAAAAGCCAATAATCCTCAAAAGCATGCAATAACCACTTGTACATCCTTCATCAAAGGTTGTACATTGCAGTCATCAAGAATTTCATGGGTAGATAATAAAAGAAAACTTTATTTAAACTTGTAAAAAGTAAAAACAGAGAGTAACAATTTACTTACCAAGATAGTTCTTTGGATGATTTTAGTAAAAACAGAGAACACCATTGGTGTTGTGTCATAACGAATTGTGAAAACATTTTATTAAGTCAGCGTGTTCACCAACATATAGCTGACGTATTTTGAAACTGTTTTCAGATAACCAGGAGTAAGGAATAGTAATGGATATGCCAGTGGAGATAGAAGAACTCTAGACATAGCATACAGCTGGTGGCTCAACTAGTTTTGTTATGATGCATATATATTAGACTTGTTTTTAAAAACAAGTAATTTTGTAAAATAGTCAAGGGTATTTAATTCCCTTTGTTATGAAAGTAAATATTTTAAATTAACATTTTGCGCTGCAAACTTTGATAATTTAACAAAAGTGGTATCAACTGTGAGTCACACGCCTAGGCCCGAAGGCGGGGTGTGACATCATCCGAAGAGGCAGAAGTAAAGGTGCCGGCAAGAAAAGCTTGGGCTCTCTACGGCACTCTTGATATCGGAAAGATTCTAGCTGGAACAATGTTTGAAGCGGTTGATGTGGTAGAAGGCGATGGTGGGCCTGGTACCGTTCTCAAGCTTACCTTCAAAACCGGTACGTCTAACTATCTATACAAAAGATAAATATTAATAAAAACAAACAAGAAAGGTGATCGTAGAGTGTTATATTTACAGGGTCAGGCTTCTTTTATGGTAAAGAGAAGTTTACGAAGGTGGATCACGCAAATATGGTCAAAGAATCAGAAATGGTGGAAGGAGGGATTCTTGATATTGGATTTAGTTTATATCGGTTAAGGGTAGAGATCAAAGAGAACCCAAAGGATGGCTCGGGTTCATCATGTCTCCTGAAATTAACAATAGAATACGAGGTTAAGGAAGAGTTTGCTGCCAATGCTTCTCTTGTCACTACCGAGCCTCTCCTTGGCATTATGAGCGTCGCTAACGAGCATCTTTTGAAATCCAGTTAGCTCAGGAAACGTTTATTATCATATTTTATTATGTTGTAATTTCTCAGAATAAATTGTATTACTTTCTTTGTCAATGCTTTTAGTGGAATCGGCGAACTCATCCGGGTTTGATACCGGAAAGAATGAATCAATGATTACGATGTAATTTGATGAAGACCATGTATTTGATAAATGTCTGAATAAACCAATAACTATACTCCATTGAAATTGTTTTGTATCCATTATGAACATTCACAATGACATGTTTTGCAAGTTTATTTTTGTCACATTTGGGAAGACTTTTGCACACACTTTATGTCATATAAAGCTCATTGCCACTAGTATACTAGATGATGGTAAGTTCATTAGTTTTGATCTTCATTACCACCCCATGTCTTCGTAAATTTAAAATAGTTGGTACAGTGGTACCAATCGTTGTTTGTTGATTCTTATCTTAATACTAGTTAAGAGGCCTGAGCGTTGCACGAGTTCTAGTTTACGGGTTGATAACCTTCGGAAGACGTATGAGAGTTGATTGCACGTATCATTTTTATGTAAGGCATACTCATCACTGGAGTCCAATGACTAATTAAGACCACTCCTCCCTATAGTTCAACTGCCTTGTAGAGACACATGGAATGTCATTTGTGTTATCATATCCTTTAAGAAATATAAACACCAATAGACCAAAAAAATAATTTAAATAATCAAACAACTCAAATAAGAAAAAAAAAGGATGTGTTACCAGAACTTCTGAAATTCTATTAACTATAGAGGTAGAGGTAACCATGCTCATGCCTTGTGTATAAATTTCAATTTAAACTTTTGAATGATTTTTTTGTTCAAAATGGGAAAAAAATGGATAGATAAAGGGTTTTTAGGAGAGTGAAATGAAAAGTTTTAGGTTTTAGGTGTTTCGTCATTTGAAATGACAGAACACACTAAGTTTAAGAAAGTGACAACTTTTGTATGAAGAGGTTGCATGTAAGCAAATGTTTGATCATTTCAAATGGCGGAACCGAAACGTTTAACTTGTGACCTTTCATTACAAATGGCGAGTCTGACTGGTGTCTCCCTTCCGCGGTATGTCGGCGGACTTTGCAACACAAGCATAGAGTACCCTTATAATTTTTTTTTCATCTTTGACAGAGATCTGCTAATTAAAATGGCGGATGTAAATAATGTACTCTACTTGTTGATTTGATCTTTTTACTTCTTTGACCACTCAGATATCTGTCAGTTGAAATGACCGATGTCAATGTACTTTATTGACTCACCTGATTTTTCCTTCTTTCTTGATCACTCAGACATCCGTCAGTTGAAAAGACAGATGTTAATGATGTACTTTAAAATATTATTAAAGTTGCCATTTACCTACTTTAGTATAAATAACTAACAAATAATAATCTAATAAAATTCATACTAATATTATAAGAATTTTTTAAAAAGTTTTTTATTAATCAAAACTTTTACTTGTTGTCAATAATAATAAAAAAAGTAGTAATTTAATAATTTTAAATACTTGGTCTATTTAAAGAAAATATACACAAAGATTTAATTTACAGTGACAGAGGCCCTTTGGATGGTCGGAAAACAAAGTTAATTTAGTATAAAAGGGGTGTTGCTAAACGTACTCCTTTAGACATTTTTATTAAATGTACACCCGTTTGAAGTTTTGAACTTGTCAAATTGATTATAATTTTTCCTTAAAATTATTTACATACATATTAGTCATTCCAATATTTGTTTCACTTAATGGTCTTCACTAAATATATCAGATTAAAAACTATTTTGTTATTATTAATTGTATTATTGTAAATATTATAAATATTTTTATTTTAAATAGTATCAATATTAGTATTAGTCTCTCTCATACACACATATTTATATATAGTTTTATAAATATAAAAATACATCGACAATGATAATAATAATAAATATTATTATGATCAAGGACAATAAACACAAAAAAAGAGAAAAAAAATAAATATAAACATTATAGAAATATTAGAGGTCATAAAATCATGATATGTCAAATAAAAATAAATATAAACATTTAAAGAGAGACCATACAATTTAAAAAATATTAAAGGTAAGTAATATGTCAAATAAAATTGTAGAAATTCAATGTTCAGGGAAATGGGTATGACAAGTAAGAGTGAGAGAGTATGTTTAGTCTAACCCTATAAAAGTATCCAACTTATTATAGTTATAGTGTTGACAGTAAATGCCATGACACTGATTATTGTATGCTTAGGATAATTATAAACTTTAGTAACTTATTTAGATCTTTATCAAATAAAAATATAAAATAAATGATTTCAGAGAAAAATGTGAACTCAATAAACTACTTATTAAGGTCTCCATTTAGTTAACATCATGATTCCAAATAATAGCATTATAAATTATATAGTTTGAATGTCATGTGTATCTAAACGTGACAGAATTCAATAAGTGTATCTAAACATGACAGAATTCAATAAGTGGTGAACTGTGAATTCATTCATTTAGCCAAACGTACAAATTTCAAGGAAAATTAAACTCAATCATGATTTGAATCCTTTATCCCTTGAGTTCTGATTTGGTTAAAGTTGTCACATATTACCATGTTATATATAGTTAACACATAATCAAAATAAATGAACAGAACACAATTGGTAGCCTTAGTCACCGGAAACAAAACGAAGTGGTCTATAGAACAGAAACACACGAAACAGATTATTACAATTCTAAAACGAAGTGGTCTATAGAACAGAAACACACGAAACAGATTATTACAACTCTTATGTCAATAGGTTAGCGAAACGGATCGGAGGAATGAGACGGCATCGACATGTAAACAAATAAAAAAAACCAAGAAAAAAAACATGATACTTAAGCCGGCCATTAATATATAGTTAATGAAAAATTAAATCCAGCATCTTTTAGAAACAAATTCGGCATATTGCGTGTAATGTATATTTTTTAATGTTATAAAATAAATCTCGATGTGTATTGAATCAATCATCAATAGCAATGTTCGGAACCTTATCAGAAGTAGAAGTAAAGGTTCCAGCAAAGCATGGGCTCTCTACGGCACTATTGAGCTTGCAAAGCTTGTTGCCGGCAAAATCCTTCAAGCGGTTGACGTGGTTGAAGGTGACGGCGGGCCCGGTACCGTTCTCAACATTACTTGTAAGCCGGGCACGCATCATCATATAAAAGAAGAAGACAAATATTAACAAAAACAAATGAAATAAGTGACAATATAGTACGCTTTATTTATCAGGGTCAGCCTTTTCTTGTTTTAAAGAGAAGTTTACGAAGGTCGATAATGTGAATATGGTCAAAGAAACCGAAGCAATGGAAGGGGTTGCTTGATATTGGATTTAATTTATATCAGATAAGGATAGAGACCAAATTACTTTATTAAGTATTCTGCTGTTAAATTAAGATTTTTGGGGTGTGACACCGATCCTCCCCCCCCTGGTGCAAACGCACGCTCGTTGATCCTATAAACCCTAACTATTTTTCACCTTTAAGTTCAATGAATTACGATATAGTGTTTTGCCCATGTGGTTCGTCAACCGTTCATCTACATGTTCAGTTGATGTTATACTGAGAGGTGTGAAACTATGGGATTGTTATTTAGCTTGATCCTCCAACGTGTCAAAGAGCTACTGTTATAATATCCGAACTTTTGAAAAAAAAAATCAATATACAGAAAGAAAGCATAATGAAAATGGCCAAGATGAACTCACATCTTGAGCTATTGGAAGTAAATTGGCAATCAAGAACAAAAGGCTAAAAAATATGTTGTGCATTTCATGGTGATTTTTCATATTCTATCATGTATTTTAGTTACATTTTAATTCTGGCAAACACGTAGTTCATTGTAAAGAGTTACCTGGGTTTAAGTACAGACATGATTTGATGAGGGATGTTCTATGCGATGTTTTTAAACGAGCCGGAATTTCAGTTAAAAAGGAGGCCCCCGTAAACTTTCTTACGGATCCTCTTGAATGAAGATCTACTTTACGACCGGCCGATATTCTTATTTTTGGGTGGGTAGGGGGGAAACACACTTGTGTGGATCTCACAGGAGTATCCCCTCTTGTTGGTCTTAGGGACAATGGATTTGTAGCAGACCAAGCAGCATTGAAGGCGGCATCGGGCAAGGTTGTTAAACACGAGAAAACTTGTTTGGAGAATCAACACGTGTTTATCTCCTTTGCCTTTGACACATTTCGTTTCTTAGCTCCGGATGCCGTGGACGTTATGAACATAGTTCAGAATGTTGAGCGTAGTAATTTATCGGCCCATAAGAGCCAAAACTTTGTTTTTAGTAGAATTGGATTTTCTATCCAAAAGGGGGCTGCGGCGCAGCTTGTTGCCCGCTTATCTGCCACTTCATTGTAAATCGTTTGGTTGTTTTTTAAAATGTTCACTTTATTGTAATATGTAATGTCTCTTTTGATTTGTCTATGTATCAAAAAAATAATAAAAGTATTAAGTTGCAATAAATTCAAGAGTTAAGTGTCATTTTAGTACCTCTAGTTTATTTAATTACGCAACTTTAATATTATTTTGAATTTTTTTGCAAACAGCTACTTCACGTTTCAAAAATATGCAATTTTAGTACTTTTTTCTAACATACAGCCACCGTCTCCGTCTTTTTCTCCTCACCAACCACAACTGCCACCACGCAGTCCCCGCACCACGCCAACTCCGCTAAACTCCTAAACTGTAATTTTAGTTCCCCGGCTTTCTTCCCACCCATCCACCACCACTCCCGTCGGTCATCTATCACAGCACCACCAACATTTGGGGACCGCCACAATATCTATCCCGGTGTAGACCTGATTTGAGATAGAAGGGGAGACGCGGAACGACGGGGCTGCACCATCTTCGTCTTCGATTACCAGATCCGGCCCGGTTTGTTTATTTTGAAGCTATACGACGATGTTTTGGAGAAGATTCTCGCTGTTCGGTAAAGTTGGGAATATTCAGATGACGGGAATGAGTTAGGGGAGGTATCAACGAGAACGTATGTTGGTTGTTAAGTTACCAAAGGCTAAATTATCAGAGATGAAGACACGGCCGCCGGCGGTGGTATTCGTTGGAGATCCGCAGCCGATTGATATGGTGGAAAGAATTGAGAAATGGAAGATTTGAGGATAGAGAACAGGGTGAGTGATAAAGGAAAACAAAAAACAGAGAAAATAAATGAAATTACTATTTTACCCCTAACTTAACTGGAAAAAATAGACAGAGTTAGGAATATGTACAAAAACAACAAGTTTTAGGAACGTGAGGTAGTCATTTGCAACAAATTCAAAAACAGTACCGTAATTGAACAAACCACATGTATGAAAATGACACTTAGCACAAAAAGAAAATAAATAAAAATAAATAAAATTACCAATTTACCCATAACTTAATCGAAAAAATAGACGGGGCTAGAAAAAAGTTCTAAAATGACAAGTTTTAGAAAAGTGAGGTATTCATTTGCAATGAATTTAAAAACGGTACTAAAGTTACGTAATTAGACAAACCACGCATCCTAAAATAACACTTTTGACTCTAAACAAAATTTTAACACACTTCATGCGCCAAGTTTATTTAAATGTGATTAGCAATAAACGCATACCATTTCCCAAACCAATTAAATACATGAAAAAAGCCGGCCACTAATAAATATTTAGGAATGTTTTGGACACTGCATACATACATACAAGAATACAACAAATTCGATCTGCTATATCTAAGTTTTTTTTAATGCATAAATAACCTCCAATGTATATTCCATACACCAGCACCAAAATGTTCGGAACCTTTTCAGAAGAGTCAGAAGTAAAGGTGCCTGCTAGTAAAGCTTGGGCTCTCTACGGCACTCTCGAGATCGGAAAGATTCTAGCCGGAAAAACTCTTAAAGCGGTTGATGTGTTAGAAGGCGACGGTGGGCCTGGTACCATTCAAAAGCTTACCTTCAAGACCGGTAAGTCTATAGAAAATATAACAAAAACAAATGAAAATTGTTATGATATAGTCTTATAATATGTTCAGGGTCAGGCTTTTCTTATGGTAAAGAGAAGTTCACAAAAGTAGACAACGCAAATATGATCAAAGAATCCGAAGCAATAGAAGGGGGATTCCTTGATATTGGATTTGACCTTTATCGGGTAAGGATTGAGATCAAAGAGAACCTGAAGGATGGCTCGAGCACATCATGTTTTGTGAAATTAACAGTAGAATACAATGTCAAAGAAGAGTTTGTTACTAACGCTTCTTTTGTCACGAATGAACCTCTCCTTGCCATTATGAGTGTTGCAAATGAGCATCTTTTGAAATCTAGTTAACAGGTACGGGAAATGTACGCATGTTATCATATCGATCTTATGATGTTGTAACTGTTCAGAATAAAGTCATGTTACTTGTCTTTATGCTTTCAATGGTATCAGTGAACTCGTCTTTTGTTTAATTCGAGAAAGAATGATTCGTTAGAAAATTACCATCAATGATTCACTAAGATGTATTTTGTTGAAGATCGTCTACTGTTCGATAACGCTTCTCTTGTTACCATGGAACCTCTCCTTGGCATTATTAGTATTGCAAGCGAACATCTTTGGAAATCTAATTATACATGGAATGTTCATTATCATATTTATGATGGTACAATGCTTTTAGTGGTGTCGTATTGCTTTATGTTGCCAATGCTTTTAGTGGCGTCGGAACTCGCCGCGGCTTTGTATAGGGACTAATGACTTGTTAGAAAACTGCTACCAATGATTCGTTTTCTAAAGGAAATGGAAAGAGAAGTTAAGATTTTTTTTGCTAAATAAAAAAAAGCGTCTCGAGTTTGAAGTAAATGAAAAGAGAAGTAAAGTTTTTTTTTGTGTTAGTAATCAGTTCTTTCCAAATTTCTTTAGTTTGTAAGGATTTGGAATAAAAGAAATAAGCATAAATTTTTCTTTCATTTCTCTCCATTTGTTTTCTTAAAAACAAAAAATGCAGTGGAACCTGATTTTTCCTTACACTATTTGAAATCCAACGCAACATTAAGATGTGTGTCGATCCAACACGACTTCTATGGTGATAGAAAACACATTTTAAAGAGAAAATTCCAAAATGGACCTACTTTGGAAAAAGATTCTATTTTTGTCCCCCAAACTTTAGAATTTCAAAATGCCCCCCTTTAATTCATCTTTGACAATGTGTTATAAAGTCTTTAACAATTCGTTAAAGATGTGTTAGACTTCATATCACATGGTCAAAGATGAGCTAATGAGCTATGCCTCAAAAAGCATGGTTAACGACATGTTAGCATCCAAACACATATTTAAAGACATGCTAGCTTTTTGTTTGTGTTTTTTAATATTGTATTAATTTTACTTATATTTGGCTTTTCTTTTATAACTTTTAATATATAAAGTTTTATATTATTTCGAATATATCAACGAGACATGCTTATTTTTATCTATGGACCGACATAAACTTACTCGAGCCGTGTTAAATCAATATCGAAATTTTCAACAAAATTTGGCCCCGTTTCATTTCAGGCCTCCAATAGGGTCGGGCCAGCCCTGTATTAACACGTCGTCGACGACGTGCTAGACTTATGAACACATGGTCAAAAATGAGATAGAGGAGTACATTTTTGGAATTCAAAAATTTGAGACAAAAATGAAATCTCATTTCAAAATAGGTCAATTTTAAAAATTTTCCTGTTTTAAAACCAGAATCTGTTTAATAAAGAGGAATTCTAGGGACACCACCTCATTTTGCTAAAAAAAACCCATCAATATGCCCCATAATCCCGTATAGGGCTATACGGAGCGTATAAGTATAGCCCTATACGGGGCATACACGACCCATTATACTACCAAGTATACTCTATATGGGACGTATAGAGGGGGTCTTAGTGTCCCTAATAATAAATCGATTGGATGGTGGTGGTGAATGTTGCAGAAGGTTCAGAAACTGTTTTCTTGTTGGAAACTATGAAAGCTTACAAAATGTGAACGTGAGCAGAGAAATACACAGGATAGACATTGATGTAACTTTCTACATCTCCAAACATTTCTACTCCCTATGTAATAATATAATTTTGCAATGTTGGATTTATGAATACCAAACTTAATACATCTTGTGTATCTAGCGAAAACCTTTTATGTGTGATGCAATTTTTTTAAAAATAATCTTAATTAGAGTAAATCACACGGTTGTTCATGTGCAAAGCTAAAAATTTCAAGTTTGGTATCATTTATCAGATAAATATCTATAATCTACTTGAACTTGTAAACAAAAATCTGTTACAAGGGACAAATTGGTTGAAAAATCATTTCATTACATGTCCATCCCATGAATTTGTATTTTAAAGTGTGATCACTTGTAAACTTAGACATTGGTTTTCCAAAAATAAATTCAGTAAGTTAATCAAATACTAAAGTGGCATTCACTCATACCATCCAATATGACAAGACTAGAAAATATTTAGAAATGAAATTCCATTTAAGATAGAAAATATACAAAAAGATTGCTAATTGAAACTCCATGAAGTATTACATAACATCGTCAATCTGAATCACTCTCCATGCTCCCCATGGCCTTCAATCCTGTTGGTCTCTGCACTCAATTTAATCATAAAACTACTTTAACAAAAACTCCCTCATTCAAGTCAGGCTCGAGTCAACCGGTCAAATCCGATCTAGAAGCTCAACTTGATCGCGCTTATTCCATTTGAAATATTAACAACAATAATAATAGAAAATACCTTCTTTGTGTTCTTTTCTCTAACCTCATATCTCTCTTGGCACATATCGGACAACCATGCCCCTGGACTCACCAACTGCTCCATCCACCCAATAGGGACAAATTAGTAAAACAACAAAAGATGTAGCCAAATCAAAATAAAGAATATTCTTTTTCCACAAATGGCCAAAGTCCCCAACAATAATCCAACTACCAACTTGGTTCATTTGCAACAAAACTTTCAATTATGTTTAGTTGGATATTTAATCAAAATCACCAGAATATATTCATTTTATATACTTTTACGCACGATATAAAAATATACAATTTATGACCAAACATTTACAAATCACGGGGCAAACACAAAGGCGGAATTGGTCAAACAAAAGCGTCCAAAATCGACGGTAAGAATAAAATAATAATAATAATAATAATAATAATAATAATAAAACTATTAAAACAATAGAATCTTTTTCCACAAAGGGATAAATTTTCACATAATTGCGGTCTAACTTGCACCACTTGCATATTGAAAATAGTAATTTCGGCTTTATTTTATTCTACCACTAAAATGCCCAAAAATTTACCAAACACAATAAAATTTTATTAAAAATAAATATTTTACAAATAGAAAGACAATCAGTGGACAATTTCCGAACGTGACATCAAGCATATACTTTAATATCGTCACAAATATCTTTAATGTTCACAACTGATCCACTTTTTTTTAATTAGAACATACATAAGAAAAAATCAAATGGGTTAAGAACGTAGTTAAAAGAAGATGAGAGAAAATTAAGAAATAAAAAGTGGGTTAATTTATAAATATATATTAAAAAAAATCCTATTTTCTTGATTTTCTCATTAGGTAAACCCATTTAAGGGTAAAATATTTTTCAAAAAATGGCTATAATTCAACAAAACCATGCAGCAATCACTTGCACTTTCTTTAATTTTTTTGTTATTAGATGGAAAAATGCATTAAAGTAGTTAAAAAAAAAACAAAATGATGAACAATATACACCCATTTGAAAAGTAAAATTTCATGGGTACAAAACTTTCTTATCCCACAAATAGGTAAAAAAAAAGCCAATAATCCTCAAAAGCATGCAATAACCACTTGTACATCCTTCATCAAAGGTTGTACATTGCAGTCATCAAGAATTTCATGGGTAGATAATAAAAGAAAACTTTATTTAAACTTGTAAAAAGTAAAAACAGAGAGTAACAATTTACTTACCAAGATAGTTCTTTGGATGATTTTAGTAAAAACAGAGAACACCATTGGTGTTGTGTCATAACGAATTGTGAAAACATTTTATTAAGTCAGCGTGTTCACCAACATATAGCTGACGTATTTTGAAACTGTTTTCAGATAACCAGGAGTAAGGAATAGTAATGGATATGCCAGTGGAGATAGAAGAACTCTAGACATAGCATACAGCTGGTGGCTCAACTAGTTTTGTTATGATGCATATATATTAGACTTGTTTTTAAAAACAAGTAATTTTGTAAAATAGTCAAGGGTATTTAATTCCCTTTGTTATGAAAGTAAATATTTTAAATTAACATTTTGCGCTGCAAACTTTGATAATTTAACAAAAGTGGTATCAACTGTGAGTCACACGCCTAGGCCCGAAGGCGGGGTGTGACATCATCCGAAGAGGCAGAAGTAAAGGTGCCGGCAAGAAAAGCTTGGGCTCTCTACGGCACTCTTGATATCGGAAAGATTCTAGCTGGAACAATGTTTGAAGCGGTTGATGTGGTAGAAGGCGATGGTGGGCCTGGTACCGTTCTCAAGCTTACCTTCAAAACCGGTACGTCTAACTATCTATACAAAAGATAAATATTAATAAAAACAAACAAGAAAGGTGATCGTAGAGTGTTATATTTACAGGGTCAGGCTTCTTTTATGGTAAAGAGAAGTTTACGAAGGTGGATCACGCAAATATGGTCAAAGAATCAGAAATGGTGGAAGGAGGGATTCTTGATATTGGATTTAGTTTATATCGGTTAAGGGTAGAGATCAAAGAGAACCCAAAGGATGGCTCGGGTTCATCATGTCTCCTGAAATTAACAATAGAATACGAGGTTAAGGAAGAGTTTGCTGCCAATGCTTCTCTTGTCACTACCGAGCCTCTCCTTGGCATTATGAGCGTCGCTAACGAGCATCTTTTGAAATCCAGTTAGCTCAGGAAACGTTTATTATCATATTTTATTATGTTGTAATTTCTCAGAATAAATTGTATTACTTTCTTTGTCAATGCTTTTAGTGGAATCGGCGAACTCATCCGGGTTTGATACCGGAAAGAATGAATCAATGATTACGATGTAATTTGATGAAGACCATGTATTTGATAAATGTCTGAATAAACCAATAACTATACTCCATTGAAATTGTTTTGTATCCATTATGAACATTCACAATGACATGTTTTGCAAGTTTATTTTTGTCACATTTGGGAAGACTTTTGCACACACTTTATGTCATATAAAGCTCATTGCCACTAGTATACTAGATGATGGTAAGTTCATTAGTTTTGATCTTCATTACCACCCCATGTCTTCGTAAATTTAAAATAGTTGGTACAGTGGTACCAATCGTTGTTTGTTGATTCTTATCTTAATACTAGTTAAGAGGCCTGAGCGTTGCACGAGTTCTAGTTTACGGGTTGATAACCTTCGGAAGACGTATGAGAGTTGATTGCACGTATCATTTTTATGTAAGGCATACTCATCACTGGAGTCCAATGACTAATTAAGACCACTCCTCCCTATAGTTCAACTGCCTTGTAGAGACACATGGTATGTCATTTGTGTTATCATATCCTTTAAGAAATATAAACACCATTAGACCAAAAAAATAATTTAAATAATCAAACAACTCAAATAAGAAAAAAAAAGGATGTGTTACCAGAACTTCTGAAATTCTATTAACTATAGAGGTAGAGGTAACCATGCTCATGCCTTGTGTATAAATTTCAATTTAAACTTTTGAATGATTTTTTTGTTCAAAATGGGAAAAAAAATGGATAGATAAAGGGTTTTTAGGAGAGTAAAATGAAAAGTTTTAGGTTTTAGGTGTTTCGTCATTTGAAATGACAGAACACACTAAGTTTAAGAAAGTGACAACTTTTGTATGAAGAGGTTGCATGTAAGCAAATGTTTGATCATTTCAAATGGCGGAACCGAAACGTTTAACTTGTGACCTTTCATTACAAATGGCGAGTCTGACTGGTGTCTCCCTTCCGCGGTATGTCGGCGGACTTTGCAACACAAGCATAGAGTACCCTTATAATTTTTTTTTAATCTTTGACAGAGATCTGCTAATTAAAATGGCGGATGTAAATAATGTACTCTACTTGTTGATTTTGATCTTTTTACTTCTTTGACCCCTCAGACATCTGTCAGTTGAAATGACCGATGTCAATGTACTTTATTGACTCACTTGATTTTTCCTTCTTTCTTGATCACTCAGACATCCGTCAGTTGAAAAGACAGATGTTAATGATGTACTTTAAAATATTATTAAAGTTGCCATTTACCTGCTTTAGTATAAATAACTAACAAATAATAATCTAATAAAATTCATACTAATATTATAAGAATTTTTTAATAAGTTTTTTATTAATCAAAACTTTTACTTGTTGTCAATAATAATAAAAAAAGTAGTAATTTAATAATTTTAAATACTTGGTCTATTTAAAGAAAATATACACAAGGATTTAATTTCCAGTGACAGAGGCCCTTGGGATGGTTGGAAAACAAAGTTAATTTAGTATAAAAGGGGTGTTGCTAAACGTACTCCTTTAGACATTTTTATTAAATGTACACCCGTTTGAAGTTTTGAACTTGTCAAATTGATTATAATTTTTCCTTAACATTATTTACATACATATTAGTCATTCCAATATTTTGTTTCACTTAATGGTCTTCACTAAATATATCAGATTAAAAACTATTTTGTTATTATTAATTGTATTATTGTAAATATTATAAATATTTTTATTTTAAATAGTATCAATATTAGTATTAGTCTCTCTCATACACACATATTTATATATAGTTTTATAAATATAAAAATACATCGACAATGATAATAATAATAATAAATATTATTATGATCAAGGACAATAAACACAAAAAAAGAGAAAAAAAAATAAATATAAACATTATAGAAATATTAGAGGTCATAAAATCATGATACGTCAAATAAAAATAAATATAAACATTTAAAGAGAGACCATACAATTTAAAAAATATTAAAGGTAAGTAATATGTCAAATAAAATTGTAGAAATTCAATGTTCAGGGAAATGGGTATGACAAGTAAGAGTGAGAGAGTATGTTTAGTCTAACCCTATAAAAGTATCCAACTTATTATAGTTATAGTGTTGACAGTAAATGTCATGACACTGATTATTGTATGCTTAGGATAATTATAAACTTTAGTAACTTATTTAGATCTTTATTAAATAAAAATATAAAATAAATGATTTCAGAGAAAAATGTGAACTCAATAAACTACTTATTAAGGTCTCCATTTAGTTAACATCATGATTCCAAATAATAGCATTATAAATTATATAGTTTGAATGTCATGTGTATCTAAACGTGACAGAATTCAATAAGTGTATCTAAACATGACAGAATTCAATAAGTGGTGAACTGTGAATTCATTCATTTAGCCAAACGTACAAATTTCAAGGAAAATTAAACTCAATCATGATTTGAATCCTTTATCCCTTGAGTTCTGATTTGGTTAAAGCTGTCACATATTACCATGTTATATATAGTTAACACATAATCAAAATAAATGAACAGAACACAATTGGTAGCCTTAGTCACCGGAAACAAAACGAAGTGGTCTATAGAACAGAAACACACGAAACAGATTATTACAATTCTAAATCGAAGTGGTCTATAGAACAGAAACACACGAAACAGATTATTACAATTCTTATGTCAATAGGTTAGCGAAACGGATCGGAGGAATGAGACGGCATCGACATGTAAACAAATAAAAAAAACCAAGAAAAAAAACATGATACTTAAGCCGGCCATTAATATATAGTTAATGAAAAATTAAATCCAGCATCTTTTAGAAACAAATTCGGCATATTGCGTGTAATGTATATTTTTTAATGTTATAAAATAAATCTCGATGTGTATTGAATCAATCATCAATAGCAATGTTCGGAACCTTATCAGAAGAAGTAGAAGTAAAGGTGCCAGCAAAGCATGGGCTCTCTACGGCACTATTGAGCTTGCAAAGCTTGTTGCCGGCAAAATCCTTCAAGCGGTTGACGTGGTTGAAGGTGACGGCGGGCCCGGTACCGTTCTCAACATTACTTGTAAGCCGGGCACGCATCATCATATAAAAGAAGAAGACAAATATTAACAAAAACAAATGAAATAAGTGACAATATAGTACGCTTTATTTCTCAGGGTCAGCCTTTTCTTGTTTTAAAGAGAAGTTTACGAAGGTCGATAATGTGAATATGGTCAAAGAAACCGAAGCAATGGAAGGGGTTGCTTGATATTGGATTTAATTTATATCGGATAAGGATAGAGACCAAATTACTTTATTAAGTATTCTGCTGTTAAATTAAGATTTTTGGGGTGTGACACCGAACCTCCCCCCCCCCCCTGGTGCAAACGCACGCTCGTCGATCCTATAAACCCTAACTATTTTTCACCTTTAAGTTCAATGAATTACGATATAGTGTTTTGCCCATGTGGTTCGTCAACCGTTCATCTACATGTTCAGTTGATGTTATACTGAGAGGTGTGAAACTATGGGATTGTTATTTAGCTTGATCCTCCAACGTGTCAAAGAGCTACTGTTATAATATCCGAACTTTTGAAAAAAAAAATCAATATACAGAAAGAAAGCATAAGGAAAATGGCCAAGATGAACTCATATCTTTAGCTATTGGAAGTAAATTGGCAATCAAGAACAAAAGGCAAAAAATATGTTGTGCATTTCATATTGATTTTTCATATTCTATCATGTATTTTAGTTACCTTTTAATTTGGCCCCGTTTCATTTCAGGCCTCCAATAGGGTTGGGCCAGCCCTGTATTAACACGTCGTCGAAGACGTGCTAGACTTATGAACACATGGTCAAAAATGAGATAGAGGAGTACATTTTTGGAATTCAAAAATTTGAGACAAAAATGAAATCTCATTTCAAAATAGGTCAATTTTAAAAAATTTCCTGTTTTAAAACCAGAATCTGTTTAATAAAGAGGAATTCTAGGGACACCACCTCATTTTGCTAAAAAAAAACCCATCAATATGCCCCATAATCCCGTATAGGGCTATACGGAGCGTATAAGTATAGCCCTATACGGGGCATACACGACCCATTATACTACCAAGTATAACTCTATATGGGGCGTATAGAGGGGGTCTTAGTGTCCCTAATAATAAATCGATTGGATGGTGGTGGTGAATGTTGCAGAAGGTTCAGAAACTGTTTTCTTGTTGGAAACTATGAAAGCTTACAAAATGTGAACGTGAGCAGAGAAATGCACAGGATAGACATTGATGTAACTTTCTACATCTCCAAACATTTCTACTCCCTATGTAATAATATAATTTTGCAATGTTGGATTTATGAATACCAAACTTAATACATCTTGTGTATCTAGCGAAAACCTTTTATGTGTGATGCAATTTTTTTAAAAATAATCTTAATTAGAGTAAATCACACGGTTGTTCATGTGCAAAGCTAAAAATTTCAAGTTTGGTATCATTTATCAGATAAATATCTATAATCTACTTGAACTTGTAAACAAAAATCTGTTACAAGGGACAAATTGGTTGAAAAATCATTTCATTACATGTCCATCCCATGAATTTGTATTTTAAAGTGTGATCACTTGTAAACTTAGACATTGGTTTTCCAAAAATAAATTCAGTAAGTTAATCAAATACTAAAGTGGCATTCACTCATACCATCCAATATGACAAGACTAGAAAATATTTAGAAATGAAATTCCATTTAAGATAGAAAATATACAAAAAGATTGCTAATTGAAACTCCATGAAGTATTACATAACATCGTCAATCTGAATCACTCTCCATGCTCCCCATGACCTTCAATCCTGTTGGTCTCTGCACTCAATTTAATCATAAAACTACTTTAACAAAAACTCCCTCATTCAAGTCAGGCTCGAGTCAACCGGTCAAATCCGATCTAGAAGCTCAACTTGATCGCGCTTATTCCATTTGAAATATTAACAACAATAATAATGGAAAATACCTTCTTTGTGTTCTTTTCTCTAACCTCATATCTCTGCACTCAATTTAATCATAAAACTACTTTAACAAAAACTCCCTCATTCAAGTCAGGCTCGAGTCAACCGGTCAAATCCGATCTAGAAGCTCAACTTGATCGCGCTTATTCCATTTGAAATATTAACAACAATAATAATGGAAAATACCTTCTTTGTGTTCTTTTCTCTAACCTCATATCTCTCTTGGCACATATCGGACAACCATGCCCCTGGACTCACCAACTGCTCCATCCACCCAATAGGGACAAATTAGTAAAACAACAAAAGATGTAGCCAAATCAAAATAAAGAATATTCTTTTTCCACAAATGGCCAAAGTCCCCAACAATAATCCAACTACCAACTTGGTTCATTTGCAACAAAACTTTCAATTATGTTTAGTTGGATATTTAATCAAAATCACCAGAATATATTCATTTTATATACTTTTACACACGATATAAAAATATACAATTTATGACCAAACATTTACAAATCACGGGGCAAACACAAAGGCGGAATTGGTCAAACAAAAGCGTCCAAAATCGACGGTAAGAATAAAATAATAATAATAATAATAATAATAATAATAATAAAACTATTAAAACAATAGAATCTTTTTCCACAAAGGGATAAATTTTCACATAATTGCGGTCTAACTCGCACCACTTGCATATTGAAAATAGTAATTTCGGCTTTATTTTATTCTACCACTAAAATGCCCAAAAATTTACAAAATGTTATAGCGTGTGGGTAAAACATCCATGTGAATGGATGGAAACATTTGCATGTGAAAGTCTTCAACTAACGTGTGGGTAAAACATCCATGTGAATGGATGGAAACATTTGCATGTGAAAGTCTTCAACTAACGTGTGGGTAAAAATGTGGATGGTGAAAGTCTTCAATCAAATTATTAGCTTATGTCCCCCAAATAGTGAATGTAAAGTGTGTATATATATTTTATATTTGTAACAATAAGTGATACAGACAATCAAAAGGAGTTACGAAATATATATGTATATCTCTTATGTTCTTGTTTGTTTTGTCATCTTCAACTTTTCAAGTTTAAGGAATAATTGATAATCTTGTAGTAATATTATAACACGTTATCAGCACGAGCCGCTTATATCCTAACCAAGAAAGGTAATAGACACAAAGGTATCTACATAAGCATCATAAACACTTCTTTAATTATGTACATTAGATATATATCTATGCATATACATATACTAACTAATATACTGAGTAATAGCAATAATGTGTATAAACATTGTTATTAAAATTTGATAACTATTTTAGAAGTTAGATTTATTTACACTAACAATTCTATTCTTATTATTGTGCATACTAATTATATATATATTTTATAAAATAAACTGTATTTAATATCTTATTTATTATCTTACTTTAAAATAATTAATATTATATATTATATATATACACACACACACAAACGGTAATATTACCGTTATAAACGGTAATATAACCGTTATAAATGGGTTATAAACCTCCACTATAAATAACCAATCATTAACCCCATTTCATTTACAACAAACATTCTTCTTATTAAATTTATCCAAGATAAAATTCTCAAAATGATTCACCCGGTTTTGATGTTGGTCACTATAATGCTTATACTACTTCTCATTCTAATTTTTTATCTCCCATCTGAAGAGTTCGGCATGTTCTTTTTCTTTTATATGTTTATAGCTCTACCAATGTATTGTATCTCATTGTTGATTGATATATATGGATTCTAATATTTATCTTATTATTTGCTCTATTATGTTTAGCAACAAAATGTCAAATATAGCAAAACTCGAATTCCCAGCACTCAACATTTCTGGAGAAAATTATATGTCTTGGACAGCAAATGTCAAAAGACATTTAAAATCTATGGATGTGTTAGACGCAATCCAAGAATACAATGATTGCTCTGACCAGGATAAAGCAAGAGCTGATGTTTTCATCCATAAACATATTGATGAATTGCTACAGCATGAGTATTTTAATTATGATAACCCATATATGATATGGGAAGATTTGAAAAGCAGATTCGGTCATCTAAAGGAAGTTTTACTTCCTACTTCTAGAGATTAATGGAATAGTCTTAGGTTCCAAGATTTTAAGAGGGTAAATGATTACACCTCTGCTTTATACCGAATTTGTTCAAAGCTAGAATTTTGTGGGTATCCCGTAACAGAGGAAGAAAAGTTAGAGAAAACTTTCTCCACGTTTCATGCATCAAATATAAACTTGCAAACACATTATCGTTTGCAGAATTTTAAGAGATACTCTGATCTAAATGCATTACTCCTTGTAGCCGAGAAAAATAATGAATTATTGATGAAAAATCATCAATCTCGTCCCACGGGTTCATTAGCAATACCAGAAGCACATGTTGCTCACAAAAGTTCTCATAAAAATTCTGATCATAAATGGGAACAAAGTCGAGGACGAGGCCGTGGACGTGGACGTGGTCATTTTGACAAAAGGCATTTTAATGATCGTAAGCATCCATTCAAATGGAACAATAACTCTTACGGTCGTGGTCGTGGCCGTGGTCGAAATGGAACAATAACTCTTACGGTCGTGGTCGTGGTCGTAACCAGAGAGCCAATAATTATCATGTCCCACACAATACTAATTCCAACCACCAAAATAAATGGAATGAAGCTGGTAGGTCCGAAAACAATGGCACTTCATGTTTTAGATGTGGAAGTACAAACCACTGGGCAAAGGCTTGTCGCACAGCTCCACATCTGTGTGAACTGTACCAAGCCTCTCTAAAAGGAAAAGAGAAAGAAGTGAACCATGTTGATAACTTTAATAATATCAATGCTGAGCTGAGCGTTGAAGACTTTGGGATGGAACTTTGAAACAAAGTTGCTTGACTACTATAATTAAGATGCAATTATTAAGTGTGTTCTCATTATCTTTAATTAGGTAGTTTCTCTTCCATGTACTACTTGTGTTTCAATTAAAGTTCTTATTAAAATATCATATGTCTTCGTTATACACTTATTTTTTTTTCTCTTAATATTTTTCAAGATTTAAAATGAAAATCACCGGAGCACAAGATCAAACAAATGAAGAAGATATGTGTATAGCGGATAGTGGAGCCACGCATACTATACTTAGATCTAAAAAATTTTTTTATGAACTGAAACCAACAAAAGGGATCATCAATACAATATCAGGTCCTACAAACTTGATAGAAGGAGTGGGAAAAGCTAATTTAGCATTACCAAATGGTACAAAGCTCAAAATAGAAAATGCTTTATTTTCCCCAAAATCAACAAGAAATTTGTTGAGTTTCAGAAACATATATCATAATGGATATGATACTCAGTCAAGGACTGTTAGTAATGAAAAATATTTGCATATCATAAGCAAAGATCAAATATTGAAAAAATTGCCAATGCTCCATTCTGGTTTGCATTATACATATATAAATGTGCCTCAAGCACATATGGCAGTCAAAGAAAATTGTTGCGATTCTGGTATCATAAACTTATGGCATGACAGATTAGGCCATCCAGGATCCACAATGATGAAAAGGATCATTGAAAATACACATGGGCATCCACTGAAAGGTCAAAAGATCCATAAAATAGATAAAATGCCTCAATGTACATCTTGTTCTCTTGGAAAATTAATTACAAGGCCTTCGCCATTAAAAGTCGATAAAGAAACACCAATGTTTCTTGAAAGAATTCAAGGTGACATATGTGGACCAATTCATCCACCATGTGGACCATTTAGATACTTCATGGTCTTAATAGACGCATCCAGCAGATGGTCTAATATCTCTTTATTATCGACTCGTAATGTTTCTTTTGCAAAATTTCTTGCTCAAATTATCAAATTACGTGCACATATTCCGGATTATACCATTAAAAGAGTAAGGCTTGATAATGCGGGAGAATTTACATCATTTGCTTTTGATGATTATTGCATGTCTGTGGGAATTGTTGTAGAACACCCTGTTGCTCATGTACACACACAAAATGGCTTAGCCGAGTCGTTGATCAAATGTAACACCCCGACCAAAGGCGGATTATACATCGGGGCGCCACATATTGCTTCATTACTCGCGACACTATTGGTGTCAATATTTATTAATACACATTTTATCGCGCACGCGCAGCAGGGAAAATAAAGAACATAAATCAAACATAAATCAATATATTATAAATTATAACATTCAAACAACATGAACTTGTCTTGATACATTTTAATTCTAGGTCCAAAAGTAAAAACGTCCTACGTGTCCACAAGCTCCAAAACAGCTACTGCAAACCTGAACATGTGTTAAAATAAACGTCAAACACTTGCGTGTTGGTGAGAAATCGAGTTTAATAGATAATCATAGATAATCACAGTAAATCTGCGCGCAACACGTGTATGTCTAGAGTTTAACAAGGGTGTAATCAGATTGTGATCAAGCCTAAGATAGTTCATAGATCATAGTTCAATCCATGCTCCCAATTGAGCATAAAAACGAGAAAACATCTGTGCAAGTGTAAACAAAGAAAACCGTAAACGATAGGTCTCCCGTGTTCAACTAATGGTACCAACGGAACTGCGGAATAGGCCGAACAAAGCGGTTAATGATACACACATACAAATAAACAGCCAAGTAAACGTCCTCAACACATGGGATACTGCGCGACTAAAGTTCATAAACAAGTTTAAGACTCAAGTTTTGTATGAACACATGAACATCCCAAAGCATTTAAAATAAAAAGGGATTAGATACGAGATAACTCACATGATAAACGATGCGGTGATAGATAAAGCAAGAACCAACTTTAAACAAGCACAAGTTAACCTATAAATAAGATTATTGTTTTAATGATTTGTTTTAAGTCTTGATTATAAGTTAGCATAATTAATAAGTAAATTACAATATATATTACCGGAAAAGCAGGAAGAACAAGGAGGAAGACGGAGGCAGAGAGGAAGACGGCAGAGAGAGCAAGGGGCAAGAGAACAGGAGAGATTAAGTGTTTTGTGTGTGATGTGTTAGGAAAAATAATACTATTATTTATAGAGAAACCCTAGGGAACACAATCCCTAGAAAAAGGGGAAAAGATCTCAAAAAGTAAAAGATTCCAAAAGCAAAAGATATCAAAAGATATGGCAGCTGCAGGGGGCAAGATAAAGCTGTCAGGGAAACAGTAACAGGCATGGGCGGTTCAGATAAAGGTACTGGTCAAGCATGGCAAAAGCAGATCTCAAAAGATAATGTCAGTCACTTTTTCTACCAACCAATGGGGGTTGGTACGCATGCTGCGCCGAAAGTAACTATTCAGACATTAGATAGGTTAGGTCAACAGCACAGAAGATAAGACAACACAAAAGCAAACGGCTAGATTTAAACAGAAGATACAAGGGTTAAGCGCGGGAAGGCTGAGTGCGCGAGCGCGAAGGCTGGCACAACAATCCTTAGCGCACTGCGGGAAGAATCACAAATCCTTAGCGTGCTGCGTGAAGAACAAGAATTCTAAGCGCATCGCGGGAAGAACATACATTCTTAGCGCATTGCGGGAAGAACATGCATTCTTAGCGCGCTGCGAGAAGAGTTCTCTTCACGCATCGCAGGAACAAGATGTCTTCACGCAGGCTTCCATGTAAGGAGTCTGGCGCGTGGAGCTGCAGACATCCTTAGGCGGGAAGAACCAAAGGACAAGCAAAGAGGGAAACAAGGCGTAAGGGCGGGACGGCGACAAGAGGGAAAAGAAGGCGGAAAGAGAGAAGGAAGAGGGACGGGACGGCGGAAAGAAAGAGAGAGAGAGGCGGGAAGGAAAATATATATTATTATTAAAAGTAAAATATAAGTATAAATATTAAATAATAAAAGAGAGATCGGGTCAGAGAAACGGGTACCTGGGTCGGGTCGGATCGGGGCAGATGTCACAGTCTCCCCTACTTTAAGAAATTTCGTCCCGAAATTTATCTCGAAGTAGGTTGCGCAGAGAACAGGTGCGGGTACTTGATCTTCATTTGATCTTCCCTTTCCCATGTAAACTCGGCTCCGCGCTTGGACTCCCAGCGAACTTTCACGATAGGGATACGACTGCGCTTGGTTTGCTTAACCTCGCGATCCATAATCTCAACAGGCTTCTCAATGAAATGCATGGATTCATCAACTTGAACTTCATCAAGTGGAATGTGAAGGTTCTCGTCAGCTAAACACTTCTTGAGATTGGAAACATGGAACGTTGGATGCACATTACTGAGCGCGAGCGGCAGGTCAAGTCTGTAGGCAACTTTTCCCACACGCGCGAGAATCTTGAATGGACCAACATAACGAGGAGCAAGCTTACCCTTCTTCCCAAAGCGGACAACACCTTTCCAAGGCGACACTTTGAGGAGAACAAGATCACCAACTTGAAATTCGAGAGGCTTTCGCCTACGATCTGCGTAACTCTTCTGTCGGCTTCTGGCAGTCAGCAAATGATCACGGATCTTGGCGATTTTATCGGTTGTCTCTTGAACAAGTTCGGGTCCTGTGATTTGAGTTTCAACCACTTCGCTCCAACAAATTGGGGAGCGGCATTTACGACCGTAAAGTGCTTCAAATGGGGCCATACCGATACTGGAATGATAGCTGTTGTTATAAGAAAACTCGATCAAAGGCAGGTGTGAATCCCAATTACCTCCAAAATCAAGAACACAAGATCGGAGCATATCCTCAAGAGTTTGAATAGTTCGCTCAGACTGACCGTCAGTCTGAGGATGATATGCCGTACTCATGTCCAAGCGAGTTCCTAGCGCAGATTGGAGAGATTTCCAAAAGCGAGATATAAAACGGCCATCGCGATCGGATATGATGCTCAAAGGAGTACCATGGCGGCAGACGATTTCCTTGACATAAAGCTGCGCGAGATGCTCAACACGGTAGTTTTCACGAATGGGCAGAAAGTGAGCAGATTTAGTCAATCGATCCACTATTACCCAAATGCTATCATGTTTGCTTGCTGTCAAAGGTAACTTGGTAATAAAGTCCATCGCTATACCTTCCCATTTCCACGTAGGAATTTCTGGTTGTTCGAGCAAACCAGATGGGCGTTGGTGTTCAGCTTTAACTTTAGAACAAGTCAGGCACCTAGCTACGAACACAGCAATATCCTTTTTCATGCCAGGCCACCAATAAGTAATGCGCAAATCCTTGTACATCTTATCAGCGCCAGGGTGAATAGAATATCGAGATTTGTGCGCTTCACTCAGGATATCAGCGCGAAGATCCTCATCACAAGGGATCCAGATGCGACTGAGATAGCAGAGAATTCCACTCAGATTAGGGACAAAGAGTGCTTCCGCGCCACACGCTAACTCGGCGCGAAGGTTACCATTACTGATGGATGCGCGCTGTGCGTCACGAATACGCGATTCAAGGTTGCTTTGAATCGGCGCGAAGTGAAGTTGGGTGCGCGGCAAGATACAGTTAAGTTGGTAGGGTTTTCGGCTGAGCGCATCGGCTACCACATTAGCCTTACCAGGATGATACCGGATCTCACAATCGTAATCGCTGATGAGTTCGTTCCATCGGCGTTGCCTCATGTTAAGTTCCTTTTGATCAAAGATATGCTGAAGGCTTTTATGGTCAGTGTAGAGGATACACTTAGTACCATAAAGGTAGTGTCTCCAGATCTTCAAGGCAAAAACAACTGCACCAAGCTCGAGGTCGTGAGTTGTATAATTCTTTTCATGAACCTTAAGTTGCCTTGATGCGTAAGCGATAACCTTGCCTCGTTGCATAAGAACACAACCGAGACCTTGGTTGGATGCATCGCAATACACGACAAAATCATCATTACCCTCAGGTAGCGCAAGAACAGGAGCTTCACACAACAAACGCTTGAGCGTTAGAAAGGCTTCTTGCTTCGAGCCCCAAATATATGGTTTACCTTTGTGCGTAAGAGCTGTTAAAGGCAAAGCGATCTTTGAGAAGTTCGAAATGAAACGCCGGTAATAACCAGCTAAGCCCAGAAAGGAACGGATCTCAGAAGGAGAGGATGGCGTAATCCAGTTCTTGATTGCTTCAATCTTGGATGGGTCGACATGAATACCCATCTTGTTTACAACATGACCAAGAAACTGTACTTCATCAGACCAAAATTCACACTTGGAAAGCTTAGCATAGAGTTGCTCGGCTCTAAGCTTTTGCAATACCAATCGGAGATGTTGCTCATGCTCGGCCTTGGTCTTAGAATACACCAGAACATCATCGATAAACACGATCACGAATTTATCCAAGAAAGGCCTACACACCCGATTCATAAGATCCATGAAAACGGCGGGTGCGTTGGTTAAACCGAAGGACATGACCAAGAATTCAAAATGGCCATAACGAGTACGAAAAGCAGTCTTCGGAACATCTTCATCGCGGATGCGCAACTGGTGATAACCAGAACGGAGATCGATCTTCGAGAAACAGGAGGCACCTTGGAGTTGATCAAAGAGGTCGTCAATACGCGGTAAGGGATACCGGTTTTTAATGGTGAGTTTGTTCAACTCGCGGTAATCAATACACATGCGAAACGATCCATCTTTCTTTTTAACGAACAACACCGGAGCACCCCAGGGCGAAGAGCTAGGGCGGATGAATCCTTTAGCAGTCAACTCTTGAAGTTGGCTGGCCAATTCTTGCATCTCAGCGGGTGCAAGACGGTAAGGAGATTTAGCTACGGGGGAAGCACCAGGGACAAGATCAACACGAAACTCGACTTCACGAGCGGGAGGGATACCAGGAAGATCATCAGGAAAAACTTCAGGAAAATCACGCACAACAGGGATATCGCGAAGCTTCTTTCCTTCATCGGGTTTAACCACATGGGCTAGAAATGCAATACACTTCTTCCGCATGAGTCTTTGGGCTTCGGCGCAAGACATAAGTTTAAGACCACTGGAGGGTTTTTCGCCGTAGATATGAAGATTACCATTTCCTCGAGGTATGCGAATCAATTTCTTGGCGCAAATAACTTCGGCGCGATTCTTCGAGAGCCAGTCCATACCAATGATAACATCAAAGCTTCCAAGAGGCATAGGGATGAGGTCGATCAGAAAATCGTTTTCGTTAAGGTTAAGCGTACAATCTTTAATCACCGAGTTTATTAAAACAGTTTCGCCATTAGCCAATTCAACTGAAAAATCTTCTTTTAAGTTATCGCGCGGTCGCGCAAGCTTCCGCTCAAAGGCGCGAGAGATAAAACTTCTATCGGCGCCAGTATCAAAAAGCATAGATGCATAAAATCCGTTAAGCAAAAATGTACCATTAACTACGTCGTTATTCGCTTGCGCTTGGTGCGCGGTTATGTTAAAAGCTCGGCCACGCGTCACTTGGTTCGAAATTTGGTTCACCGGATTCGCTTGAGTAATCTGAACTTGTAGCCTTGGGCACGCGTTCCGGAAATGACTTGGATCACCGCAGTTAAAGCACGATCTGGGTCGTGGGTTTTGGTAAGTTGGCTGTGGGTTCTGCGGGTAGGCTGGTGGTGTTGGCGCAATCGGATTGGAGGGAGGGGTTCTACAGTACTCAACGGAGTGACCTACGCGGCCACATCGGTTACATTGTCGACACGGGACTTGAGGTGGGTGATGAAGTCTACAGGTTGGGCAAAAGGGTTGGTTTCCTGTGTAAGGTTTCTTAGTTGGCGGGGCAGGGAGTGCGGGGTTGGTTAAGGCATAGTTGTGGACTACAGGAGGTGCTGGGTAGGTTGACAGTGGGTTAGGCGCGTAAACTGGAGGTTGATAAATGGGTTGCTGGACAATGGGCGGGTTGGTAAGCGCATAGGCTTGTCTGCGCCTACGTTTCTGGTTATGGTTTGAGGGTTCTGGTTTGGTTTCTGTTGGTTCAGGGACAGTCTTGGTGGGTTTGGTCTTCTCAGTTCCCCGCAGGAACAGGGTTCCTGCTCTGACATGGTTGTCGCTGAGCACAGCGGCCAATTCGATGGCGTCAGAGAGGGTTACTGGGTTTCTGGCCCATACAGAATCTTGAATTTCCATGGGGAGACCCCCAAGGAATTTCTCGATGGCTCGGCGGGAAGGGGTAACAAGGTGAGGGACCAGTAAGCTTAGCTCGTGGAAGCGCGTCGCGTACTCGCGCGCTTCACCGCTGTATTGCTTCAAGTTCCAGAATTCTTCCTCCAGGCGCTTAACTTCGTTGGGAGGGCAGAATTCTCGCGTAAGAATTTCCTTGAATTCCTCCCATGTCATGCTAGAAGCAGCCTCTGCGCCACGCGCATGAGCTACTCCATTCCACCATGTAAGCGCTCTGGATTCCAGGACACTGGAAGCATATAGGGTTCGTCTTTCCGAGGGGCATTGGGTATGGAGGAAAGCGTTTTCAATCTTCTCAAGCCATTGGAGCATCACGGTGGCTCCTTCAAGACCTGTGAACTTCGGAGGGTTACCCGCATTAAAGGACTTAATGTTATAACTGGAGGTATTAGCATTGTTTTGGCTCAAAGCTTGGGCTATTGCGGCGGCCATTTCCTGGGAACGTTGCTGTCTACGCACGCGCGAGGCTTCTCTTCTCTGAAATCGGCGAGATAGCGGAGGCATTCTATAAAAGTTTTAAATTTTAGTTAATATCTTGGTTTTAGCGCAAAGTTTTAATCTTATAAAGCTTGGTTTCGCAGAGTTAGATACTATCAAAAGTTAAAGTAAAATAAATGACTTTAAATGCAGACTTAATAAGGGTAACAAATTCGAATCAAGAACCGACAATTCACGTATCACCGTGACTTTCCGAGTTCTCAATTTAAAATAGCTAGTAAACGAGTATTGGAGATTGACGATTCATGTATCACCATGACTTTTCAATCTTCAATATAAAACATACAAGAAAATGAGTATTGGAGGTTGACAATTCATGTATCACCATGACTTTTCAAGTCTCCAACCTCAGAACATAATCGTAAATGGAAATTGAAAATCAACTATTCATGTATCACCATGACTTTTCGGATTTTCAAACCCAACAAACGAATATGTAAGAAAAACAATAAAATCGAAATTCAACAAAAATCGAAACATCGCGAAATAAAACATAAAATCATATACTGCGCAAGTGCGAGCATATTCATAAATAACGAGTAATTAACAATAAGTGCGCAAACATGAGATTCCTCTCATGCGCGAGGAGGGGCTCTTAGGTATTCTAGGCCGTTACGTCTAACCACCTATCCTAAAGTCAACGAGCTCTGATACCAATCTGTAACACCCCGACCAAAGGCGGATTATACATCGGGGCGCCACATATTGCTTCATTACTCGCGACACTATTGGTGTCAATATTTATTAATACACATTTTATCGCGCACGCGCAGCAGGGAAAATAAAGAACATAAATCAAACATAAATCAATATATTATAAATTATAACATTCAAACAACATGAACTTGTCTTGATACATTTTAATTCTAGGTCCAAAAGTAAAAACGTCCTACGTGTCCACAAGCTCCAAAACAGCTACTGCAAACCTGAACATGTGTTAAAATAAACGTCAAACACTTGCGTGTTGGTGAGAAATCGAGTTTAATAGATAATCATAGATAATCACAGTAAATCTGCGCGCAACACGTGTATGTCTAGAGTTTAACAAGGGTGTAATCAGATTGTGATCAAGCCTAAGATAGTTCATAGATCATAGTTCAATCCATGCTCCCAATTGAGCATAAAAACGAGAAAACATCTGTGCAAGTGTAAACAAAGAAAACCGTAAACGATAGGTCTCCCGTGTTCAACTAATGGTACCAACGGAACTGCGGAATAGGCCGAACAAAGCGGTTAATGATACACACATACAAATAAACAGCCAAGTAAACGTCCTCAACACATGGGATACTGCGCGACTAAAGTTCATAAACAAGTTTAAGACTCAAGTTTTGTATGAACACATGAACATCCCAAAGCATTTAAAATAAAAAGGGATTAGATACGAGATAACTCACATGATAAACGATGCGGTGATAGATAAAGCAAGAACCAACTTTAAACAAGCACAAGTTAACCTATAAATAAGATTATTGTTTTAATGATTTGTTTTAAGTCTTGATTATAAGTTAGCATAATTAATAAGTAAATTACAATATATATTACCGGAAAAGCAGGAAGAACAAGGAGGAAGACGGAGGCAGAGAGGAAGACGGCAGAGAGAGCAAGGGGCAAGAGAACAGGAGAGATTAAGTGTTTTGTGTGTGATGTGTTAGGAAAAATAATACTATTATTTATAGAGAAACCCTAGGGAACACAATCCCTAGAAAAAGGGGAAAAGATCTCAAAAAGTAAAAGATTCCAAAAGCAAAAGATATCAAAAGATATGGCAGCTGCAGGGGGCAAGATAAAGCTGTCAGGGAAACAGTAACAGGCATGGGCGGTTCAGATAAAGGTACTGGTCAAGCATGGCAAAAGCAGATCTCAAAAGATAATGTCAGTCACTTTTTCTACCAACCAATGGGGGTTGGTACGCATGCTGCGCCGAAAGTAACTATTCAGACATTAGATAGGTTAGGTCAACAGCACAGAAGATAAGACAACACAAAAGCAAACGGCTAGATTTAAACAGAAGATACAAGGGTTAAGCGCGGGAAGGCTGAGTGCGCGAGCGCGAAGGCTGGCACAACAATCCTTAGCGCACTGCGGGAAGAATCACAAATCCTTAGCGTGCTGCGTGAAGAACAAGAATTCTAAGCGCATCGCGGGAAGAACATACATTCTTAGCGCATTGCGGGAAGAACATGCATTCTTAGCGCGCTGCGAGAAGAGTTCTCTTCACGCATCGCAGGAACAAGATGTCTTCACGCAGGCTTCCATGTAAGGAGTCTGGCGCGTGGAGCTGCAGACATCCTTAGGCGGGAAGAACCAAAGGACAAGCAAAGAGGGAAACAAGGCGTAAGGGCGGGACGGCGACAAGAGGGAAAAGAAGGCGGAAAGAGAGAAGGAAGAGGGACGGGACGGCGGAAAGAAAGAGAGAGAGAGGCGGGAAGGAAAATATATATTATTATTAAAAGTAAAATATAAGTATAAATATTAAATAATAAAAGAGAGATCGGGTCAGAGAAACGGGTACCTGGGTCGGGTCGGATCGGGGCAGATGTCACATCAAACGCCTTCAGCTAATAGCTAGACCATTAATAATGAGGACAAAACTCCCTGTTTCTATTTGGGGTCATGCAATTATGCATGCTGGATCATTAATCCGCATGAGACCAAGTGCAAATCATAAATACTCTCCCACACAACTTGTTTCTGGAAACGAGCCAAATATCTCTCATCTTAGAATTTTTGGTTGTGCTGTGTATGTTCCTATTGCACCACCACAACGCACAAAAATGGGTCCCCAAAGAAGGTTGGGAATATATGTTGGATATGAAACATCTTCCATCATAAGATACCTTGAACCTTTAACAGGTGATGTATTTACAGCACGTTTTGCTGATTGTCATTTTAACGAGACAATGTTCCCAGCATTAGGGGGAGAAATGAAAAAGCAAGAAAGAGATATATCATGGTGTGTGCCATCATTGTTACACCTAGACCCAAGATCAAAACAAAGTGAGACAGAGGTTCAAAAAATAATACATCTACAAGAAATTGCAAATCAGTTACCTGATGCATTTACTGATATAAACAGGGTCACTAAATCTCATATACCAGCTGCTAATGCTCCAGCTCGAGTTAAGATTCCAAGCAAGCAAAACCATAATAATGCGCCTCATGAATCTCAAAAACGTTTAAAACGTGGAAGGCCAATCGGTTCAAAGGATAAAAATCCTCGAAAAAGAAAGGGTTCTGAGAAGGATACTGACCCTAAGGAAGGAATGATTGACAAAACCTTCCCTCAGGAAAGAATAAATGATATAACATTTCCTCAGGAAGAAATAAATGATTCCAATAAAGAATTGTCAATAAACTATGGTAAATCACATATAATGTGGGATCGAGATGAAATGGAAAATATTGATGATATATTTTCTTATTCTGTGGCAAGCGATATCATGGAAGAAAATGATGACCCTGAACCAAAATCTGTAGATGATTGTAAAAATCGACAAGATTGGAACAAATGGAAAGATGCTATGCAAGCTGAATTAAACTCACTAAACAATCGAAAGGTTTTTGGACCTATTGTCATTACACCAAAGTCAATGAAACCTGTAGGATATAAATGGGTTTTTGTGAGAAAACGAAATGAGAAAAATGAAGTTACAAGATATAAAGCAAGACTTGTAGCTCAAGGTTTTTCTCAGAGGTCAGGAATTGACTATGAAGAAACGTATTCTCCTGTCATGGATGCTATTACGTTTAGATATTTAATCAGCTTAGCAGTCTCTAAAAATTTAGAGATGCGCCTTATGGATGTTGTCACAGCTTACTTGTATGGATCACTAGATAGTGACATCTATATGAAAATTCCCGAATGATTTAAACTCCCCGATGCAATAAGCTCAAAGCCTAAGGAAATGTATTCCATCAAATTACAAAGATCCTTATATGGACTGAAACAATCTGGAAGGATGTGGTACAATCGTTTGAGTGATTATTTGATAAGCAAAGGATACACAAATAATCTTATTTGTCCATGTGTCTTCATCAAGAAGACAACATCAGGATATGTGATCATAGCTGTGTATGTTGACGATCTAAATTTAATTGGGACACAAAAGGAAATTAATGAAGCAATTGCTCTTTTAAAGAAAGAATTCGAAATGAAAGATCTTGGAAAAACCAAATATTGTCTTGGTTTATAAATTGAGCATATGCATAATGGGATACTTGTGCATCAGTCAACTTATACTGAGAAACTCTTAAAACGTTTCAATATGGACAAAGCAAATCCTTTAAGCACACCGATGGTTGTTAGATCACTCAATGTTGACAATGATCCATTTCGTCCTTGCGAAGATAATGAAGAGATTCTTGGTCCCGAAGTACCATACCTCAGTGCAATTGGAGCACTTATGTATCTTACTAACTGTACAAGACCTGACATTTCTTTTGCAGTTAACTTATTGGCAAGATTCAGTTCATCCCCTACTAAAAGACATTGGAATGGCATTAAACATATTTTTCGGTATCTAAAAGGAACTGCTGATTTAGGTTTATTTTATCCTAACGATTCAAAAGAAGGGTTAGTTGGTTATGCAGATGCAGGTTATTTATCTGATCCCCATAAAGCAAAATCTCAAACTGGATACATATTTAAGAATGGAGGAACTGCGATTTCATGGCGTTCTCAGAAACAAACACTCATTGCAACATCTTCAAATCATGCTGAAGTCATTGCATTGCATGAAGCTTCAAGAGAATGTGTATGGTTAAGATCTATGTCACGACATATATTGATTTCTTGTGGACTAGAGAAAGATCGAATTCCAACTCCTATCTATGAAGATAATGCAGCTTGTGTCTCGCAAATGAAGGAAGGATATATCAAAAGTGACAGAACAAAGCATATACCACCAAGATACTTTGAGTATACTCGAGACCTTATTAAAGACAATCAGGTTGAAATGAGATATGTCCAGTCCAGCAACAACTCAGCTGATCTTTTCACAAAAGCACTTCCCACAGCAACATTCAGGAAACATGTTCATGATATTGGCATGCGCCATGTACGAACAATGTAACGACCTGCAATTTGAGGGGGAGCTATATACTGCACTCTTTTTCCCTTAGCTAAAGTTTTTTTCCCATTGGGTTTTTCTTTAGCAAGGTTTTTAATGAGGCAGTAATTCAATATCCCGAAGTTTGAAAATGTTTCATCCAAGGGGGAGTGTTATAACGTGTGGGTAAAACATCCATGTGAATGGATGGAAACATTTGCATGTGAAAGTCTTCAACTAACGTGTGGGTAAAACATCCATGTGAATGGATGGAAACATTTGCATGTGAAAGTCTTCAACTAACGTGTGGGTAAAAATGTGGATGGTGAAAGTCTTCAATCAAATTATTAGCTTATGTCCCCCAAATAGTGAATGTAAAGTGTGTATATATATCTTATATTTGTAACAATAAGTGATACAGACAATCAAAAGGAGTTACGAAATATATATGTATATCTCTTATGTTCTTGTTTGTTTTGTCATCTTCAACTTTTCAAGTTTAAGGAATAATTGCTAATCTTGTAGTAATATTATAACACAAAACACAATAAAATTTTATTAAAAATAAATATTTTACAAATAGAAAGACAATCAGTGGACAATTTCCGAACGTGACATCAAGCATATACTTTAGTATCGTCACAAATATCTTTAATGTTCACAACTGATCCACTTTTTTTTAATTAGAACATACATAAGAAAAAATCAAATGGGTTAAGAACGTAGTTAAAAGAAGATGAGAGAAAATTAAGAAATAAAAAGTGGGTTAATTTATAAATATATATTAAAAAAATCCTATTTTCTTGATTTTCTCATTAGGTAAACCCATTTAAGGGTAAAATATTTTTCAAAAAATGGCTATAATTCAACAAAACCATGCAGCAATCACTTGCACTTTCTTTAATTTTTTGTTATTAGATGGAAAAATGCATTAAAGTAGTTAAAAAAAAAACAAAATGATGAACAATATACACCCATTTGAAAAGTAAAATTTCATGGGTACAAAACTTTCTTATCCCACAAATAGGTAAAAAAAAAAAGCCAATAATCCTCAAAAGCATGCAATAACCACTTGTACATCCTTCATCAAAGGTTGTACATTGCAGTCATCAAGAATTTCATGGGTAGATAATAAAAGAAAACTTTATTTAAACTTGTAAAAAGTAAAAACAGAGAGTAACAATTTACTTACCAAGATAGTTCTTTGGATGATTTTAGTCCTCTTCTTGGGCCTATGAGAAGGCTTACAGCCTTTCATCGCCATAAAATCTTCTTTCTCCTTACTTGTTAACGCTATGTACAGCTTCGGCCACACATGTTTACTCTTACTCTCATCACCCACCACCCCTCCGCCGCCGCCGGAGCAAATCTTCACCTTCTCACCCGCCGCCGTACACCCTTTCTCCGGCGAGGGTTTCCGATCACTTTCCGGTCTTAAATTCGTCACCGCCTCAGAATTCTTACAACAAATTCGTTAATTAATTAACAAATCTTCATGTTATAGTCTAATTCCAGTACAATACTTTGGATTTTATTGTACTATTTTACCCAATTTTGCTGATTTTTAAAATTGGGAAAATTTATTCTTTTAGCAAAATTGATCAAATTCGCATCTGGGTCTTCATAATATTAGCTGCAATTTATGATTTCCAGTGTCTAGATGAAAAACCCACGTCGAATTTTATAAAAAAAATATGAATTTTAGGGTTTGTTACAGGAGATTAATTTGGGAAAAATTATCTTGATTTATCAAATTCGCATCTGGGTCTTCATGAAATCAGTTACAATTTATGATTTCCGGTGTCAAGATGTAAAACCCACATCGAATTTTACAAAAAAATATAAAATTTTATCAGAATTATTCAGGGGTTTGTTAAAGAAGATGGATTTGAGGAAAATTAATAAACTTTTATTATTTTACCTTGTGAGGCGTGTGGACTGTAGAGGAACATTAGGTTCCCTACTATCATTATCGGAGCTGAAAGTAACAAAATGAGAATTAATTTTCCGGCGAACTCTACGGCGGCCGGAAACAGCTACCGACGGTTCCGTCGGATCATCACCGTCTCCGACTTTGACACATCTGAGTCTCTTTTTATTACCCCATCTTAAAAACAATCAGATGTACTACTCTCTGTTTGTATACTGTTACTACCTCCTCTGTTTTCAGTTTTCTCCATTAATTCAAAATTCACCGGAATTGAGCTTTTGGGTTTCAAATTAATCAGCTAAAGAACAGAGATCTGGGTCAATTTCGATGAAATTGTAAGAATTTGTGGGTTAATTGAGCGTAAACCTGCAAATTAGCTACGAAATTAGTTGAAAAAAGACTAAATTGAAGAACTTGAAGATTATTATTTGAAATTGGAAGGTGAAGTTTACATGAATGAAGTGATGGATTGCTGAATTTGGGGAATTATGAGTCATTGAGGAGTAAGAAGAAGAACTGGGAATTTATATAATGCATGAGATAAGCTGGGATGTGTGGTGGCCCTTGGATTATGAATCAACGGTGGATGATGATCCATGGTTTGAAAGAAAGTAGATCCACTTTACTACTGTTTGGGCTGCTTCCTTTCTATTCATTTTAAGGCCCATAATAAAATCTATTGATGGTTAATGGGTTTATGAGCCCAATTGCCAAGGCTCTTTAATGGAGAAAAGGGAAGGAAGGGTGTCGATGAGAGGTGGGGTCACTTCCAAACCAACCAATCAAATGTATATAATTTTTCTTCTCATTTAATGTTTGATTAAAGTTTAAAAGTTAAAACCACTACACATTGTTAAAAGCTAAGTTATTTAAAGTTCACTGTCTGCATGCTAGTGACATGACATTTTAACTTGGGACTTCAACTTGCACCATTAAACGTTTTTTTTTTAACATAAGATTTTTTTATTTCCCGAGAACACAGGACATTTATGTGTTTAAAAGACTCTGTCTCTACCACTAGACCTTCAACCCCAGGACCACACCACCACACATAGTCTAAACAAAATACATCTTGAACCCAAAACCAAAAATAAAAGATACACTTTGAATCATAATGATAAAATTTGCGTATCCAAAAGTTGTTTTTGTTAACATCTGGGCATAAATTTAATTAAAAAGAAAATTCTATTGAAAGTAAGTTTTTTCTTAACTCGTAAACGGTTTTCAGTGGTTCGACTACCGGCAAAGATAATGATTGTTTTGAAATTGTTAATATTATATGTCTTCAAAAAATAAAAAATGTTAAGCAAAAGGCGGGGTGAAAGCCTAGTATTTCCGTGTATGGATGGACACATTGTGACATTCGTCAATTACGGTTTATTTGTTTACCAGATCCGGGCTTGTATTCGGATTCTTGTTATTAATGAAATTGTGTGTTTATTAGTATTTATGGTGTTTAAATCCTTTCATATTGTTTTGATGTTTAAACATGTTAAAAACCTTAACAAACACTAATTTTGGCCTAAAAATGTAATTCTGGAAAGTTTAGGGGCTAAAATGGCCAAATCTGAAAGTCTAGTGGAATCACCTCGCTAGAGCTGTCACTTTTACCCAAAACCTGAAACCCAACCCGAGAAAACCCGAACCCGAAATAACCTGAACCAGTGAAAAGGTTAGCCCGAACCCAAACCGAAGTAATTCGGGTTGGTTCTTGGGTCCGAATTCTAGGTTTCGGGTTAACCCGAAAAACCTGAATAAACTTTTAGGTTTAAAACCATATATATTTTTAAGTATTACATGTTAATCCTTAGCCGTTTACGTTATCAAAATTTATTCCAAATTGATTGTTCTCATTTCACCTATTATGAATCGATTGTTTATTGTTTATTTAATGTTTCAATTTATGATTAAAAGCAACTATAATCCAACACCCTAATCATGGCATCTTGAAGACGATTATATCGGTCTTGTTTGTTATGGTTGAATTTTGTTAAATTTACTATTTTTAGGATGTTTTATCGATGTTTTTTTTGTTTTGTTATTGGTTATTACATTTACATTTAACAATGTAGTTTTTTTCCTAGGATACTTGAAACCCGATTAACCCACCCGGAAAAACCCGAACCCAAAGAAACCATGGGAGATTTGGGTTGGGTTTCGGGTCTAGATTTAAAACTTTGAAACTGGAAGAACCCGACCTAGAAAACCCGAAACCCGAAAAACTAACCCGAAGAACACCCCTACACCTCGCCACGTCAAGCGACCAGGGGCTTTGGTTGACCACGCACCGCAGGCAAGGATCTGTGCAGTTGCAGTTTTGTGTTTAGTTCGTGTATCAGCTCGTTTAAGCTCTTTTTTGACTCGTTTATCTTCAAATCTCCATCCTAATCGTGTTATAGTTCAAATTTAAGAGTTCTAGAATAATCCTAAGCATATTCCATCTTAAACCTCCAAATTTTATCGTGTAGTCAAATTATTAATCGAGATTGGTATCAGAGCCGAAAGCTATAGGATAGTTTGTTAGACGTAATGACCCAGTAGCATGCTTAGGGTCTCATACGTGCTTATATGTTTACCCTAATTGTTTATATCTGATTGCTCATAGCTTGTTTAGTTAATTATTTATTATTATATAATTGATGTACACACACACATTACTTCGAGATTATGCCTCTTAAAATTGTTTTTCAAAATCCTAGTTATTATTTATTTTTTTTCAAGAAATTTGCTTAAGAATTCCCTCGATTTTTTTCTATTCTTCCTTAAAGTATGGGAAAGTGTGATGGGTTTTCGTAGTAACCGAAAGGGGGAGAATACTATGATTCGGATCTTGGCAAACGATTTCGAGAATCAAAGGAAATATGTTATTCCTTTCCTAGGGGTTTAAATCCGAACGTAGTATTTGAACTTATAGGCCAAAGCGAAAACGTGCCACATACTCCCAAGCTTTAAGTAGTTTAGTGTTATCTTGAATAAAGATAATTACATTCCCCATTTATAACCGAATTCACAATGATACGTGGCTAAACTCGGTTTTCCCACTATTATTTTGTTGAATGAATGACTGAAGTATAGGGTGATTCCGAAAATACTTTAACTGTTCATTTCAACCCTTGATCTAAATTTTTGACTATTTTGTTGGAAATCTATGTTGGTTCATGGACAACTTAACACCCAAATCTTTATTTTACTTTGAATTTCGATTGTTTTATTGATTGGTATCAGAGCATAGTTCCTACTTTTGGAGGCTGAGGGTAGAAGGTACTGTATTGAACAGTTTCCGACTAAACAACACCAGGTTGGGTAATGATATTTGCACACTGCCGATTCAAACTGGTACCATACCACCTTAATTAGTACAGTAATTTGTTTCTATTTTTACTCATTTTGGTTTCAGCACTTTTGGTACATATACCGGTATCAAACGGATACCAACCGAACATCATATTTAATATTGCTATTCTTCTTTATGGTTTTTAGAAATAGTCGATTTCGATATTTGTTCACTACCGGTAGTGCAAATTTATTAATCTTTTGGTCGGTTTTCGTATTTCCCTACACCTAAAAATATAGCGCTACCCCTCTTCGTTAAAGTCCAACCAAATTAATAGCTAAAATCAATTAAAGCCCAACCAAATTAAAGTCCAAACCAAATAAAACAATTGTTCATTGTTCCCTGATTCTTGGACGCTTGGTTTAGGCCGAACATCAACATTCAGCAAAACAAAGTTTCATTCAGCCGCCGCTTCCACCCTATGCTTCCCCGACCCCCTGGTGTCCTCCTCTAGTCACCGGACCTCCACCCTACAGCCGATTAGCCGACGTCCGATGCTCCCTCATCCTCTTCTATAGTTCTTTCGACTTCTACTTGTTCAATTTAGGTGTTCTTCTACTTTTATCTAAAATTGTAATTATTAATTTGTATATATAAATTGTTAATTCAGAATTGTTTATGGGCAATTGAATATTTGAATGATTGATTATGGTTTATTGGATATATGGATAATGTAAATTGGAAATTGGAATTGATTAGGAATTTTGGGTTTATATCTAAATTGGAATTGGCTAGAGATTTAGGGTTTATGTGTAAATTGAAATTGATTATGAGTTTATGGCTTAAATTTTGTTTCTTTAAAATTAGGAAACTTGGAAGATGAAACGGCAAAAATCTTATTAGCAATCTTTTTAAACGAAAATTCCAAGAAAATGATGATATTCGTCCAACACCAAGCTAAAAAAAATTATTGTATGAAATACAGTAAGAAAAAATTTCGGTTATTGTATGAAATACGATAAAAAAATTGGTTATTTTATGAAATATGGTAAAAAAATCCGTTTATATTGCATGAAATACGATAAAAAAATTCGTAAACGTTACCCCTGATATTTTGTTTTAGATCCACCGTTGATTTGTTCAATCACTAACATTCAAGCTGGTTTTTTTTTAACAATAATTCACATACACTCTTTGATGCTCTTCTTAAATTAAATTAAATCTTAGTTTCTTTTTTGTACAAAGGTGTGCCTTTAGTTCGCTTAGGGAATTTTGAGAAGTTGGGTCAATGGCTATTTACTTGAAAGTTGAAACCACGTAAATCAACATGCCTTGAGAAGGCTGATCTCATATTTAATGGTATAAGGATTCTTTTCAATCTACAACTCTTAGAAAGTTTATTTTTGGAGAATGTTATTGATGGAAGTTTGTGTTTACCATTGGCATTGGGCATTCCACTCTACATGTTATTATACAAGTTCAACTTATTAAACACACTTAATGCTATGCAGTTAAAAGAAACTACCAAATAGCCCCTTAGACATTATATTAAACAATAAAAAGCTTGTACATCTATATATATAATTCACTATATAAGATTTAGCAAACACTACTTCTTCATAATACACATATACATGCACACACTGACATACACATACACATACACATACACATACACATACACATACACATACACATACACATACACATACACATACACATACACATACACATACACATACACACATGCATATACACCTACATATATATATATATATTATTATATTAGGATACCAAATTGGTCAAGAGTCTAGAGACTTTCATAGTGTCCACCATGAGTGATTTGAGCATTGACCAAAGGAACTCCTCTCACTGCTGACATTGCTTCGTTTGCTTTTTGCACCACTTGCTTTATCCTCTGACCATACAAGCATGCTTAATGTCAAATTGTCAATATACATAATTCAATTCCAAGTTGATATATGATATTATCCAGCCATAGTTTTAAGTATATTATATATATACAAGCACTTCTGATCATTCCATAGCGGAATTTCATGTGATGCGATGCATGATAAACAGGTTAAACATACTGACCCAAACATGACAAGTTAAATAGTTTAACCCGAACATGAAATGTTTATTAAACATGTTAGAAAACATATTTTTACAAATAAAAAATACAGTGGTGACTGATGATGACTTGTATGTGTAATTCATGTATGAAAAGTTCTAATAAAAAAAAAGTGACCAAACCTTGTTGTCAGGGTGAATATGTAACTTAAGCTTCTTTTGTTGTTTGTTTCTTCTGCCATTTACATATAAGATGATACAAATGGAAGCGCAACCATACCAAGAGAGCAAAAGCCACCAATCCCATCTAAACCCCACTTCAAAACATTCATGAATCTTTCCTTATTTTCTTTCCAATCAACCACTTCTTTCTTGATCATCTTTGGTGATGATGAACAATTGACCGCATGATCATCATTCTTTTCCTCGTACTGAAACGCGCCCGTTTCAGTGCAAGAAAAATCATATTCTTGACAACTCAGTCTTGGACCCCCCATTTTCGTTTCAACAAACTGGTTTTCTTTCGTGAGAAAAACTTGAAAAATCGGATCTTGATCTTGATCTGACTCTGACTCAAGCTCAAGCTTAGGTTCAGGCTCGTAAGAAGTTTGTTTAGGTTCCATGATCAAAATTGGGAGTTTGATGATCTCTTTGACATCTTCTTTGTGATCATATTGGTTTTCAAATATTGTGGGACTATTGACATATTTTCTTGAGAATATCTTGTCATCTCCATCATCATGAACTTCAAGAAGCCCATCACAAGGAACACTCACCCATCCTTCATCTTCAAGATCCATCTTTATTGCATCAAAGTTCATGTTTTCTTGGATACAACAAGAGTCTAAACAGAAAGTAGTAAGATTGATGAATTGGTTGAATTATTAAAGGTGGTTTAGTGGTGAGCCTTCACTTGGATCATAGTCACCTAAAATGGTGTCCTATTGCTCTTGGACTGAAATATTGAATTTAATCAAAGTCACTTCTACATTTATATGATGAACTGATGATGGTGTGGATGACACATATAGCATTGGGACATTATTATCTTCTTTCAGAACTAGACAAATTTGGGGTGGTCCATGGGACCTACATGATGTGAATCTAGTTCATTTCAAAGTGGCTTAAGATGCTCCCTTTTGATATTTTATTGGAAGTGTTCAAATATGGTTATTTTACAGTTCTTTGTCAGCTTCAGCCTTTATTATTGGTTATTGATTATTGAACGTGACTATGGATATCTATAGGTCCATTGGTAAATTCCAACTTATGCAATATAATGCCTTTACAAAATTAGCGGTTTACACAGACTTTTTAACTAGGTTTTAGCTATGTCCGGGTTAATATAGATACGAATCAAAATAGAAAACAACGATTGTTTTACTATTAATGTTTATGCTTATTGTTACTCTTTCTATTATTTATTTTTGTTCTTTTGAATGCATTGTATATGTGTAAATGAGAGTGATTAGAGTTGATAAAGCTTATTGGATATTTATAGACGTGTTGAGTATGATGGGGCCTATACTAAGTTGCACACGAAAGAGTTCCAAGGATTGAGGATGATTGATACTTGACTCCTTGTGTATACACCTTTGGATTAATTAAATAGTATAATATATATAAATTTTGTGGTAGTGGATGTTCTTCAATTCTATTACTAATTATTATTATTATCATCTCATACATCTAGAGTGTATATATTTCGTAGTTATCAAATATGTTCTATTTTTAGTGATATTTATATGAAATAAAATTTCTGAAAACCAAGTTATATAGAAACAACTTTTAGTTTAGTTATATGTAATATAATTATATAAAAATGCTAGATATTATGATTATCCAATAGAACAGAAAAAGAAAGCTTGACAGGAATGGGAACCCATCTCTATAGGGGGGAAGATATTATCCGTACTTTATAGTTTAACGTTGCAACTTAGCTAAATGTATATAGTTTTAGCCTTCGTTAATGGGGGGCAATGCTTTGCCAACAAGGAACACGCATGCAATGCTCCTTCCACATATAATATTCAATCAAAAGCTATTTAACTTTAAAATATTCATATATAATTTTATTTAAATTTGAAACGTAATTTGTATGTCATATAATTATATTATTAAAACCTGATATTCATCAAATTCAAAAGAATCCTAAAATTAAAATATTTGAAATCCAATATTTTTACACAAAGAAATTGTACTATTTATTTCGCAAATTGGATTTTAGATTTTAAAAATTTTATACTATTTATTTGACAAATTGGATTTTAACTAACTACACCACAATGGTTGCTAATAATTTATACTGAAAATTAATTGCTAACTTACCTAACTTACACTTCCATTGCAAAATAGCAATTCCGGTAGCAAAACCATTATGCATTTACATTTGATTTTGAGCCGATTTTACTCACAATGACAATTTTGAATTATATAGGGAAACATGCAAATGAAATCGAATGGAAATAAATAAAAATTGAGTGTGAATTCATGATAATCAAACTGATTGCTTTTGAGTCTTTGACAATAAAAATGTAAGTTATGATTGGCAGTGGCCAAATTCCTAGTATGAATTGTTATCAGTTAATAAGCTGTGGTTTGAATTATTAAACTTGTTTTATTTTTTCACAATTAACTAGCTATAAACAAGACAGTTAATATTATATGAAATAAAATCCTATTTATTACATCCGTCATTCTATTTATTTATGTATATTTACTTACCTTTTTATTCTTCCTCATATTCCTTAAATTTATGAAACGTTCTACTACTTAGAGCATTCCTAGCCCGTTCCCTACCCTATATCCATATATATCATATAATTATACTAAAAAACATTGTATTTTTACTCTTCTGTTTAATTAATAATAATTTTTATATCTTTATCATCATATTTTCTCTCTCTTTCACTCACAACTACTTTATGAAAATATTAAAAAGTTATACAGTATGTACAGTAAAACCTCAAATTTAACTTTATCATATAAATTTTCTCTCTCTTCTACTCACAACCACAAATAACCATACCATATAATTTGCAAATCCCTTCACATAATTTTAGAGAACGGATTGAGAATGCTCTTATTACACTTGTTATTTTAATAAAAATATGTATATAATCCTAATGTAAATACCTATTTTCTAATCACAAATAGAAAAATCCAAGTCTCTTAAGAAACAAAGAATATATCAGGTCCTTGTGTTGCCAGAAGGACCAAGCTCGTAAATTAGCATAAGTTTGACCCGGATACTTACCCGCCCGCCCGATTGATACAAATACGGGTAGGTGGTTTATCAATCAGCCCCAAAAGAAAGAGGCGAGTTAGGGTTTTGACGAAGGTTACCGGAGATGGATGTGTCAACGGAGAAGAGAGTGGAAAGCGAAAAGACGAACGAGTCCGATTCTTCCTCCGAACGACAACAGCGCGACCTCAAAGCTGGCTTGCATCCTCTCAAGGTATTTATCAGATCTATTAACAGAGCATCAATTAGGTCTTTTGCTACTTAGAAGATTGACATGCTGTTTTTCTCAATTAATTCAACTCTCATATCTCTATATATTGTTTGATGTAGGGCTGTGTGCACGTTAGTGGCCTCAACCGATTTAATTAATTCAGTTTTCGGTTAATCGGTTCGGTTAATAACCAAAATTAAACTTAGGCTAAAGTTTTTACTTAGAAATACATGAAATGAAATGAATGAATACATACTTGAAATGAAGGTATTAATATATGAAATGAAGGTATAAAACTATAAATATATGAAAGGGTGGTATAAGTGCATGAAATGGTGGTATAAGACATGAGGTTTGGGATTCCTTATGTCTATCCATAAGTCATGAGGAAAGGAACTTTTCCATTCACACATTAAGCGATCCCAAACACCTTTTTAACTTTTCAACAAGTTATAAGTTACAAGGAGGCAAAAATAAGGAATCCTAAACAGCCGCACATTGGGTGTATATGAAAACATGAAATGGAGGTACAAAAAAACACCGATAATTGATTTTCAGTTATTTTATGTTTGGTTTTGTCGGTTTTCGGTCCGTGTTAGCAGTTTCGTTATTGCTCACTCCTAGTTTGATGACAGATGAGATACGTTCTCACTAGTTAGCTATCTTATTTTACCAGTCTTAGTTGTTGTTTGAGAAAAAAGTATTGTTTTCTTAAAACTTTCACTTCACAAGTTCACTTGCATCTTTAGTTTGATTCAATGTGCTAAGTTGTAAGTGCTACTAGCTCATATCTTTGTTTATTGTATTTTAATCATCTGCTTATTATCTTACTCCTGCAGAACAAGTTTGTGTTTTGGTACACTCGGCGCACGCCTGGAGTTCGTACTCAGACATCATATGAAGACAATATAAAGCAGATTATGGACTTTAGCACTGTAAGACTTCATCTGTTCACTTTTTTTAGGGTTGCAATCGCTGCCACTTTAAATGCAATAGTTAATTCATAGCCTATGTTGACAACTATGCCTTGCGTTAATTACAGGTTGAAGGTTTTTGGGTGTGCTATTGTCATTTGGCCCGCCCGTCATCCTTACCAAGTCCAACTGATTTGCATCTTTTCAAACAGGGGATTCGTCCTCTTTGGGAGGTACAAAGATATTTGAACACTTACTACTGTTGTCAGTTAATAATTAGTTTTAAGTATAATCGTAGGTTTGTTTGATTATTGACAATGTAGGATTCTGCTAATTGCAATGGCGGCAAGTGGATCATACGCTTCAAAAAGGCTGTCTCGGGACGTTTCTGGGAGGATTTGGTAAGGAAAGCAGGCCATATTTATTGTTTTAATGCAAACTTTAATATTTAAGAAAACTTCAAAAGATGCTAGAAATGTAAAGAATATGTTGAAGCAGGCCATCTTTTTTGTTTGATTATTGGTATTGTAGGATTCTTTTATATTAGAATTTATGGTTAATAAGCATTAAGCCTGTAAACAAACACACACAGAACATGTTCATGTTTGTTTGATTAAATTTAACCAAACAAATGATTGCACACGAGCAATTAAACATACGGGATTTTATTGTTCATGTTCGTTCGTTAAGAAAATGATTGTCTCTGTGTTTGTTTATGTACGTTTGTTAACAGTTAAACGAACAGTTCACAAACGTAAACGAACTAACATGATTGAGTCAATTAAAAGTGAATGTGAACATAAAGTTATAAATGCGTTGGGCCTAAAAGTTATCAAGACTAGATTGAAAGTATATTAACGAACGCAAATTAACAAACTTAAATGAATGTAAACGAAGGTACATAAGCGAATTTAAATGAATGAACGAGACATGTGTTCATGCTCATTCTTTAACTAATTGAACCAAAGAATTTGTTCTTATTTGTTCAATTATTAAATAAATAAACTTCCTCCCGAACGGTTCACAAACAATTCATTGAACGTTTGGTTCGTTTACAGGTTTTAGCATTGGTAGGTGATCAGCTTGATTACAATGATGACATATGTGGGGTTGTGTTGAGCATCCGCTTCAATGAGGATATACTGAGCGTTTGGAACCGCAATGCATCTGATAATCAGGTAAAACAGGTTTAACGTGTCGACAGTTGACCATGGTTGACCGGTTATTGAAGTTTGTTTCTGTGATCAGGTGGTGATGGCTTTAAGAGATAAGATAAAACGACACTTGAAGCTTCCGAATGGATATGTTATGGAATATAAGCCGCATGATGCTTCGTTGCGTGATAATTCATCGTATCGAAACACTTGGATGAGAGGATAGAGAAGATGGCGGGTATGGTTATGATGGTCAATGTTCCGTGTTCGGTTAGACTAACTTTGAATGTTAAGGAAAGAAGCCACATTTGCATGTAGACATGATTTTGGATATTATTTATACATTGATTTCAACTATGTTTTCATGTCATGTTATACTTATAGTGCCTTTTGTTCTGCTTTCGAGAATTGTTTTTCCTATCTATAGGTTGCAGACTGACATCTATTCACGTTACTATAAGCAAAATGCTGAAGGTGATAATAAATTGTTTGCTGACTCTTTATTTTCTTTTTCTTTACTTTAATGAAACTTGAGAATATAGCTTCGTTTCCTTTCTTAAAAAAAAACAATATAAGAGAAAAAAATACAAAACAAAACCCTGTAACACAACAATTTTTTTTTCTTTCATTCCCTCACCTTTACTTTCCTTCTTTAAAAAGTTGCATATCAGTGGCGGATCTTGAACGTCTTAGTATGGATGGGTCGAAATTTACGAGAGACAAAAAAGTTTTGTTTTCCCCTACTCCTATGTTTCGGGTCGGCAATCCGATTCGGGTCGGGGGGTCAAAACAATAAAAACGTACTATATTCAATCAATCAACGCAAATACCAATTCAATAATTTAAATTTAAATTCAATCATTCAAATTACCGCCGTTCTTACACAAATAATATGAATGGGCCGGACTCAAATTTCAATGACGAATTGATATAACTTACCAAAACGTAAACACACAATAACTAATATTGAATTAAGTCTCAATATTATATAGAGGAAATAAATTCTAAAACCCCTATTTCACGTAACTCGTGTTTCTTTAGATGAATCCTAACTCGGTTGCATCTCGTGTGTGTTTCTAATGTCTAACCATAACTCGGTTTATATATATTAACCTAACTTGCTAGCCAAGACATTACCAAATACTGGTATAATAAAACTTTAATTGCAACCTCATAAGCCCATTACATATTAATGAATCTCACGGGCCCAATAGGTCCAACCCGGTCATCTACACGTGACAGGCTTATTAAGATGGTTACATCCAACAAAATCTGGGCTTATTTTTTGTACCGGGCTTTATTTTTAACATTTCGTGGCTGGCCCGGACTCAAATAACATGGATTAGCCGGACTCAAATAACATGGTTGGGCCAGACTTAACAAATATAAGTTTTTTAGAATTTTTCCGGTAAAAATACACTGCTAAAGGAAAAAGATGATGGGGCCGTGGCCCGGTTTAGCACAAGAAAAGAACCGCCCCTGATGACAAGTGTACGAAGATCTTAGATCTATCATGGAATGATATGACTCCTATAGGCCTATATAAGTCGTATGGGCCTATACGAGTCTTGTCAAAACTGAGTTTTGCATGTTGGTCTAGCTTTTATTCGATGTACATGCGACTAATTATTTGGCATGATATAAGATTCTGTGAATTATTTGACACGGAACAAGAGGTTCTACCAAAACTACTGTATATAGGACTGTTAATTTTTTATTCATTCAATTCTCCATTTTCACCGCTACGACAATATCCAGATTAGCCATATCTTGATCACAAGGACCAGGACTAGTAGATGTATTATTTTGAGGCATTATGATGTGAAAAACTATGCATTTGATTTTGTACTTTTGGTACTTTTATTGGCTGTTATTAATCTTATATGTATACTGTTTTGTTACTTAATTGGTTATTTATCGTGTATTAAATTATCAACAACAAAGAAAACATGATCATTTTCCAATCACACATTGAAGACACCACAACACCCTATTCGCCTTCTTATTAATAGGAAATGTGTTATGGATTAACTAGAGACTAGAGACTGCTAGTTAAAGCGTCACGTCAACGTCACGTAATAATGAAGCCGTTAACTAACCAATCTTTTTAACGGATGTGTTGTTGAGTAACTAAAAGTTATATAAAAGAAATAACATAAAAAGAAAAAAGTTTGATTGATGGAGTGACGGATCTTGAACAAATAACCTAGGTGGACGGAGGATCTAGAACAAATAATCTGGATGGGTCAGACACAAATACATATAAATTTTCCCCCCTGGAAAAGTTGCGCTGCTAACCGAAAATTTTTTTTGGGGGGGGGGGGGGGGGGTTGCCAAATTAGCTTAGTAATATAAATTTTAATGGTAACGGTAAAAACACTAGTAAAAACAGTCAAGAATTATTCAATTTACTAAAAATAATCGATCTCTACCCGAGTTTGAATTAAAATTTTGAAATGGTTTTGAAACATACCTCGCCCCTCTTTTTTAACTAATTTAACACATCAGTAATATTCTTTTTTTTTTTAACTTTGAATTTGATGTTTTCACAAAAGGGTAATTTAGGACTGGGTATGTTTAACCAACCCTTTTTAAGTGATTTAACATATAAACCCAATGCTCAGATTTTTTAACATATAAACCCAATGCTTAGATTTTATACTGTAATTAGTCTCCAATAGTCGAGTTAGCAACGTTTAGCACTTATTGTGTAAACGTAGCAAGTTGTAACAACCATTGGTTAGTTAACGAACTATTAATAACAGCTCCGGCTGATCACAACGATCATGCTTAGATATGGCCAAAGGTGTAGATGGATTCTGCACAATAAATCCTTTTCCTTTTGACTTCATAGTAAGTTTTTAATGTTGGCAAGTTAAACAAGCTATATAATTGTTTAAAATGTGTCATTTATGACAAGCAAGGCATAATGTAGCACAAGGATATGATTTCCAACATCATGGGTGGACCCACGGGTCGGGTTTAGCATCGAAATCTAATATCACTTATCTAACAAGCAGAGGAAAATACTAGAACTCAAGCTTATAATCACAGTCAACTGCAGTTGTGTAGCCTTGCACTGCAGTGTTATCGACTCTTTAGTTGATCGAACACTCAGCCATCGTGGCACAATTGATATGCAGGGGTTTTAAATACTGAAAGTCGATGTCCAGGGTTATGCAAAGGTCTAATAGGATTGCACTAAAAATCCATAAGTACCAATCCAAAATGTATGATCAGAATTTTTCATTCAACCTCACACAAATGTAAGATTCTTTAACTAACTTTTATAAAAACCAAATCCAAAACAGCCAGCCAAAAGTCCTGATAATTAACTATTTTTGATAAAACATCAAAACAAAACACAAACCGGATACGTCGTTTAACACTAAATCTTCTTTAACGATTGGCCTTGGCAACCCTCTCGATCTCATCCTTCTTCTTAATAGCATAGCTGAACATAAACCACAAACCAGCCATCACAAAATCAGCAAAAGAAAACCATAACATATGAACATCAACAAACTGATATAATCAACCAAACAATTGAAGTTAATGCAAACAACAATATGTAAGTGATATTTTAATTACATATAATTAAAACTAAATCTTAACGGGCCTAAATATTTTAAATGAATATAAAAACAAACATGCATTAACGAACTTAAACTAACAAACACAAGTGAATGAACTTAAACTAACAAACAGAACAAAACGAACTTATGCTAATAAACGTAAATAAACAACCATATATGAAAATAAATAAACGAATTTAAACAAATGCTCACAAACATAAATGAACGAAGAAGGCATGTGTTCATGTTCATTCGTCTAACAAAATGAACAAAAAACTTGTACATGCTGGCTTGATTATTAAATATGCAAGCATAAAGAAACTTCCAATCAAACGTTTCACTGAGTCTGGTTTGTTTACACTTTACAGGCCTATACACAAATGTATTAAAAAATGTACCTGTTTGAAGAACCCTTAGCAGCATTGATGAGCTCATCGGCTAGACACTCCGCAATAGTCTTAACATTCCTAAACGCACTCTCGCGTGCACCAGTCGTAAGTAGATATATAGCCTGATTAACACGTCTTAAAGGAGAAATATCTACCGCCTGACGCCTAACAACACCAGCAGAACCAATTCTAGTAGCATCTTCTCTAGGTCCACTGTATTTAACACAAACCACATTATTACTTACCATCGTCTATATAACGCAGGGCTTGCCATGGCCTATGGCAGGGTGGTCGATGGCCATAGGCCTGGCTACCCGTTAGACCCGAATTTTTTTTTTTAACATTTATATGTATTTTTATGAAAAATATATGTATACTTAATGTTTAAACTTAATTACATAACAACTAACTTGGTCTAGTAGTAAAGGGGTATGACTTCCAATCAAAAGGTTGTCGGTTCAACTCTCATTTGAAACATTTAAGTCTATTTTTATACATTATTTTTTTACACAACCCAAATCATAACCAAGGAAGCCAATTTAAAAATTAAATTGTTTAAACCAAACAAATTACTCTTTATACTTGAGGCCCAAAATATTTTTCGCCTTCGGCCAAAATTTTTTTTTTAATTCTCGGAGCCGGCCCTGATATAACGCATACAACTTTAATTATCACATACAGAGGCCCGGAAGCAGCCTCTCTATCCCTATGGGATAGAGGTAAGGCTGTCTACATCTTACCCTCCTCAGACCCTACCATAGCATTGCTATTGGTGGGATATACTGAGTACGATGATGATGATGATGATGATGATGATGATACAGATGTTCTTGAAAAACTTGTTTACCAAAAGACTGTTAGTTTAGTAAAAAAAAGTACCAAATTGTATTTTTGAATAAGTTATTTGTTTTTCAAACCTAATCTCATATAGTAACTTTAATGCATTAAATGACTACTGATTTAATCATCTTTTTGTATTTATCATATCATAAGATGTTCTTGAAAAACTTGTTTACCAAAAAACTGTTAGTTTTGTAAAAAAAATTACCAAATTGTATTTTTGAATCAGTTATTTGTTTTTCAAACCTAATCTCATATGGTAACTTCAATACATTAAATGACTACTGACTTAATTATCTTTTTTTATTTATCATATCATATTGAGCCTTATACAAAAAAGTTTTAAAATATTAAAAGTCAATATACTTTAGGTAAACACAATAAGAGTATACATAAGACTATAATTAATCAAACACACCTTTCTAATTGAAGCTTACTAAAATACTCTTTTAAACTTATATAAATCATAAAAAATAAGAATAAAAAAATACTGATAATATATAAGTAGTTGAATATATGTAAACATAATTTTATTTATAAAATTACAACAAAAAAGATGTATGTATTAATTATAGTTATATGTAATAATATAATATACAAACTCAGTATATTTATTTTAGTCAATGTAACTATATAAAAAAAATTGTTTGCATAAACCAAATGCTTAAATACTATACAATAATTCTACAATTATCTTTCAATATAATCTATATACATTTATAGCAGCATACTAGTAAACTTAAACTAAAGAAAATTGTTTTTTTCTAACTAACAATAGATGCATGTATGATCTTATTCTACTTCTATATATGCTTTTTATCTTTTATTATTATTTATATTTTTCTTTGTATAAATAGCTCAATATTAAAAGGATGACTAAATCAATAACTATTTAATGCATGAAAGTTATCCAGCGAGATTAGGATTGAGAAAGAAAAACCAAATCTAAAAAATAATCGTCGTAATCAATGTTTTTCAAGAACACCCTCTCAAAAATAACTCATTTCAAGTGGTACTAAAAAGAAAAAAGAACCATTTTGACCCAAATCTGTTTAACCCAACAAATTAGCAGAAACGTTATATAAATAACAGAAGCAAACACGTTACTGTACCTGTTAATAACAGCATCAACAATGATTTGGATGGGATTAGCATCAGTAAGAAGATGAATTATCTCCATAGCGTGCTTAACAATGCGGACAGCCATCAATTTTTTACCATTGTTTCTCCCGTGCATCATGAGAGAGTTGGTCAAACGTTCAACAATCGGGCATTGAGCCTTCCTGAATCTCTTAGCCTGGTACCTACCGGCCGTGTGAGGCATGTAGATCGGGTGTTTTGAAGCAGTTGCTGTGATGTAATCCTCCACAGAAAGATCAGATACCTGCACATCAGGAAAAAACTGTTACATGTTTACAAAAAAAAAATATATAATGTTATATTTTATTCAAAGTAAATATAAATTCAAAAACAAAACTCCATTGATGCCAATCATTCAGAATTATGGTTAAAATACAAAACTAATGTGACTTTAAAACTGAAATTAACTAATCTGCTAATGAAAACCAGATAACAGGTAATTCTTCAATCCAACAGGCTACTGTAATGTATTAAAAGAAAACTGGGAGTGTAAACCAGCCAAGTGCGAGCTCGACGAGGCTCAAGCTTAGCTCGTTTAACACACAAAGAGCTTGAGCTCAACTAATTTCAAGCCCCATTTCTAAAGCTCAACTTCGGTTTGTGAATAGTTTTACAAGCTTAAGCTCAACTTGTTTAATATTTATATTAAATATTTTTATATACTTTAAAGTATACTTTCTAATATAAGTTTTATAAAACAACATAAATAATTTATTTATTTTTCTCATAGCTTTATATTAAATACAAGTTGTAAAAATAACAGGCTGTCGATAAGTGAATCTCAAGCTAGCCTACTAAACGAGCTTAATTTTAAACTCAAGCTTGAGAGCGGCCTGGCTAAAAATGAATAGCACACAAATTATAGGCAACAAAAGCATTATGTCAACAGTTTAAGCAACTTAGTTGTAAGATAAGAATTGAAACTTATCAACAGAATACGGTATTATATACAAGCATTTGCAGTTAATAAACTAATCAAACATCAAAATGAACGAGTGCATTACAGAACTCAAAAGAAAGAAACCTGAACGTCGTCGTAGGTCCATCGGTTGAAGAGCAAGACATCGCTGTGACTCTTTCCGTCTTCGGTAACTGGTGGAAGAACCTCCATTCTCTATTCTGTTCTACAAAATTGATTATATTAAAAAATTATTTATTTTACAGTAATAAGCAGAACGAGTGTGGCTAACCTTGAATAAGGGTTTGGAGGTGAAACCTGCTGCCTTGCTGTGTAGATCTTCAGATGAAATGGCAAAACCCTAATTATGGTTATAACGCCTACATGGGCTGGGCTGGGCTGGGCCTTGTACACTTTCGTGGACTTGTTTTAACTTCTTTTTTACCTCCACATAGAGAGAGGTGCACAAAAAAAACCCGAACCGGACTCGAAAAAAATACTCGAAACCGGTTTTTGTTATACCCGGGTTTTTAATACCCGAAACCGTACCCAATCCTACCGGTAGGGTATGGGTATGTATAGGGTACGCATTTTAGTAACAAAACCCGTACCCGGAACCGGGCCCGATTTATACCCAGTAATATCCGAAAACCGGAACCGGTTCCATACCTAGAACCGGGTTTTTTCAATATCCGAAACCGGGTTTTTTAAATACCCGATCTATACCCGAAAATGCCTGGAAAATACCCCTAAAAATTGTAACCCCTTAAAAAATCCAATCTATACCTGGAAAAAACCAAAAAAACACCCAAAAATAGGGTTTTTCAATACCCGGAAATAGGGTATTCAAATACCCTGTTTTAGAATACCCGGTTCTATACCCGACCCGAACCCGATGCATAGGGTAAGGTTTTTAGAGACAATACCTGCACCCGACCCAAGTATTACCAATACCCGATTTTCCAATACCCGGTCATACCCTAACCCAATTCCATACCCGAGCCCGGGTATTTGAAAAACCCGATTTGTACGCCTCTACTTCTACACTCTTGGTCTAAGTCTAAGCTCGAGATCATGAAATTGGGCACACTAAACTTGCAGAGGGCTTACAGCCCAAATATCTTATCTTGGCTCGTCCACAGATCCTGGGCCACTGCATCCAACTTGCATAGGGCTTACAGCCCAACTATCTCATGGGAAATGTCAAAACATCCACAACATCAAATGTCAACAAAATGATTAATATGATGTTTAAATTGTTATTTCGGTTGAAACATTCTTTAATTAATACAAGTTCAGTTATAAAATCAGTTATAAAATCAAAGCTTTTCTAACATTTAGCTAGGATAGATGTTTTTACCTTCGCTTCAACCACTCCATTGTTAATACTTTGAAGCATCAAACTACAAAAATGTAACAACTAATCATTAGGTATTGTTTGTTTTTTCATATGTAAAATGTCAGCAGTATGCAAGAAGAAGATTGTTTGTTTTTAAACGTATGTAGACTGCTAAAATAATTGGTGGTGGTATGCGAACTGTGGTGGTGGGTGGGGCGTTGTGGCGGTGACGGACGATGGAGGATGGTGGTGGTGGATGATTTGAGGTAAACGATGGTGTAGGTGGTGAACGGTGGTTGTGGAGAATGGCAGGTGGTGGTGGTAGACGATGGTGGTGGCGGACGATGGGGGGTGGTGGTGGTGGGGGGGGACAGTGGGCGTTGGTAGGGTGTGAAAAATTTTGAAGAAGTTAGATATTAGCTTATTTTTTAAGACTATAAAAGCATTTTTCAGATCTTAAAAAAACAAACTTTCAACCGCAGACATAAGTCCATTGAAGACCTTTTAATAAAAAAACAAACATAACCTTAGTCGAAGGGTCTGTACCCTAGTTATGAGATGTTTGTTAAGGTGAATCTCTTTCAAATGATGAAACTTAAGTTTCACAACAAACAAAATTAAACAAAATGATACAATAATTTTGCCATTCAAGCAAATAACTAGTTGGTTGAAAGATGTGTAGCCCTCTACTCATGCCTTTTATTTAAGTTCTATATAATACTATGAGTATCTTGTTTAAGACTTTGAGAGTTATTAGAACAGAAAAAAGGTTTTTAAAATGCTTGATATAAGGAATTTTTTATTTATTGATGTGTTCTTGAAACTTGTAGTAATATGCTTGATCCTTCCTTTCGTTTGGTGATGAAATATCACATGCCGGTAACGTTATTTTATTACAGTAGAATTAGGGCCATTAGGCTATAACTAAATGCCGGAGAAATTGCACAGAAAACAGGTATTCTTGAAAATCTGAGAGTCAAGAATCACTTTCAGATCAAAACAAAAAAATAAATTGATCAGATAAAACTTATAATTGAGAGCAAGAATCAAGTATGTTTCTACCAATTAATCGAGATTATCAGATCGGACTTTAATGCATAATTTTCAGTTTTATATATACATGCACACATTTTTTATATGTAATTTTTAATTTTATACACACACAAACACATGTTTATATGTATTTGCTAGTTTTATACATACACAAATACATTTTGGCCGGAAATTGACTGGAATCTTGCTGGAAACCGCTGGATTTTTGATGGAATATCGCCGTAAACCGTTGATTTGATCAGAATCTACCTGAAAACCGTTGATTTTGCTTGGAATCGCACCCAAAACCGCCGTTTTTGGCCGGATTGGCCGTTGACCGATAAGCCCAAAATTAATAAGTGAAATGGGGACTAGCGATTAATCGGGGATTAGTCCGAGCCTAATCAGAATTTTTGCAACAGTGGTTAGGGATCAGATAACTGCCCTTAGCAGTTATCATCAATTTGAAATTCAAAATGATGCTCCTGCTTTGTAATGGAAACCCCGGATACGAAATTAAATAAAATCAAATTTATAATGAGTTTTTTAAAATTAAATTTCTAATGAGTTTTAACAAAGCAGTACTGTGTATTTATTAGCATATTTCTAGTATTTTACTAATATTTTTTCATTCTAAAATCAAAATATTATATATCTATGCATACGCCTTGCTTGAGAGGAGCGAGATCGTGCGTTCAAGTCTCATATACGATAAGAATTAAAAGGAAAAAAAAAATCAATACATGTAAATGTTACACATGATGTAAACTAGCATGCAAATGAGCGACCATGACGTGGTATTTGATATGCAAATCCCTTGTGATCAATAGGCACGTGTTTCAAGGATTCCCCTGCGACTTACGACTTATCCGCTAGCTTAAGTTTTGCTAAATTCATCCATTCGCCACTCCTTTTATTTCCATTTTTAGGACTACGCAAATCATAAAATAATTAAGCGGTTTACAATACTTTAGATACATTAATCTTATCTTAATATTATATTAAAGCAAAATCATATGGACACATACCATTTTTTTAAAGTATCCACATACGATAACATATAAGTTATTTTCAAAATTAAATCATATTTAAATCTATTAAATTAATATGTTACATTTATTATTATTTTTAAAATTCATAAATTAAACTTTCATTAACTCTCATTTAATGGTGATTTCTATAAATAAAAAAAATGTTTAATGTTTATTTATTTATGACGTCTTTTAAACTAATTCTTTAAATAATTTATTTCAAAATATTATTATTATAAAAATCCATTTGATTTGCGTAAAATAACTAACATATGCCTAAACTATTAAAAGTCTTTTTTTTCAAGCGTGTGTATATCTAAATACCCAGAATTTGTCTTTTATGAAAATTTAGTTAAACTTGGCTTGATTCTTAATTTATTTTACCATTTTAAAATTAAAGTTATTATTTCGTACAATTGAATTATGTATAAACATCTTTTTATTGATGTTATATTATTTATTCAGCCCGTATATTACACGGGTTGCTAACCTAGTTTAGAATGTAAAAACCCTTTTTTTTCCTGTATATATTTACAGAAATATATTGTTTCACAAAAACAGTAACAATATATATCAACAGGAATTCTGAATAAAAATATTAAAATTGATTATTTCATTTAACAAATTATACCAAGTTAAATCGTCACCGAAAATTAAAGTTTATCAGGTGCTTAATAATATTTTTGGCTTTTGTTTAATATAAAAATTAAAATTTGTTAATGATAAATGCAGATAATTAAGAAAATAATATTAAACTTGAAAATTGTTGAAACAAAATGAGTTCATATATTGATGATCTAGATTTTAATTAAAAAAAAGGCCACTTAGGTTGTAGCCCAACGGTAAGAGGCAAAACTTTGTTTTGACAAGACTTATGTTTATCGTATCAACTATTTAAGTAACGAATGGTATCAGATTAAAACCGTCAGGATATAAATTAAGTAATTTAGGTCATAAGCAAGACGAAACATTAATGACATAAAAAAACGTCTATAAACGATCTCAATCCACCTAACAAGTTTATAACCAAACATGACCCATTTAACACATGAGGATACATCTTTATCAAAGTCCAACCTCTAACCTCACTTTAATATTTTACTTACTGTTTTTCTTTCTAGTCACATTGTTACAACATGTCATGAGATATTGTAAGAATGCTGTTATAAATACCCCCATTCACTCTCCTTTATCATACATTCTTTTCCTACCATTTACTCCCACTCCATTTCCTTCTTATTCGGATAAAAGGTTCACTCATGGCCTAACATGGTGCTTGCAGAAATGTAGGTGGTGTAGCCAAGGATGACTTGCCGCCAACAATCGTCCATAGACCACAGCCACTATGCATGGATCGGACCACTCGTCGGCAAGTTGTCTTTGGCTACATCCTTCTTTCTGCTTCTCATGCTAGGCTCTTAATGGTGACATCAATAGGGATTAGGGGGACAATTTCAGACACGACCCGATATACATTTTAAAAAAATGGTCGTGTTTGAGTTACCACCCTATTTAGTTTAACAGATTGACCCACATACCTAATCCGTTTAACCCATTCTTCTACACCCTACTTGTTTGTGATCCATTTAACCCATTCTTCTACGCCCTACTTGTTTATGATCCGTTTAACCGATCTTTTTTTACAACCCATCAACCTGATTAATACGTTTACAAATTGATTATCCGACCAACTCATTTGACGTGCTTAGGAAAATGGGTTAAATGGATCATTTTCTGGTTACACGATTCTAAGTGTGTGTTGGTTAGGGTTGATGTTTTTGACGAATAAAAATATGGGTATACAGAAGGAACAGTTCAACCCGATACGATTCATAGTCTTCATAGTCCTGGATATTATCATCCATTGTTCATATTCTTGTTCACAACAATTTCTGTCATTCAAAACATCCGACCCGTTTATAAATAAACGGGCCACATGTGAACCAAATAAGCAGGTCACAGATCAACAGCTAATTAGGCCACATGAACTTGTAAATGTAAATAAATTCTAACTGATAACTTCAACCAAAACCTTGTTTATAAATGAAACAAAGTTACATACTTACATTCTTTCATATACATATATTAGACACAAATTTAGGCTTCTAAAACTCACCAAACAGAAACTTTTTAACTTTTGTACTATTTACACAACAAAAACATAGTACAAAGGTACCCTGTACAAACACTAACATTAAACATAAAACCATTTTGGATAACCTTAAAACACATCATCTCCCAGAAGAAACCAATGTCTTATCTGCATTATCTTCTTTCATTTCCAATGTCGATGTCAAAGGTCGAGGAAGAGGAAGACTCGGTCCTGCTAATGAACTCGATGCTGCCACCGCCGGTACTGGCGGCACACCCTCCTTTTCCGGGCACTCAGGTTTTAGATCATACACAAAAGAAAGATCCCAGTTGGCCCCGAGTGCCACCAATTCCTTCTCCTCCAAACCTTTTGTAGGGCCTAAACTGCATCGATCCGGCTTGTGTTTTGCTAATGCATCTTTAAATTTCTTAATCTGCATAAAATTAACAATTATGTTATCTACACCAATAAAAAAATAAAGTATAAAACAAGGTTATATGGTGAGTTGGTGACGAACCGTGGCATTGGTACAGCTAAAGCTACACACGCGACCCTCGGCCCCTCTATGAAATCGAAAGAACGGAAGGACATGAACATTGAGGCTATAACACATAGATTTGTGCTCTTCATAGTTCACTTGCAGAAATTGCACGTCCGGATTCATTTCTGCTAACTGATATAACTGTAAAACAATTTGTCGTTATAAACGATGAAATTTGTTTTTGCAAGTTTTTAATCGTATGACACATTAATACTGTTTTGACGGAATATGCGCGAATTTGAGACTGACCTTTGGGTGAAGAGCTTTGCAACCTCCACAACCAGGCGAAAAGAAATCCACAACAACCAATTTATCACCGGCTTGTAAAAGCGATTCAACAAGATCTTCTGCACCGGTTATTTCTTTCATGTTTGGTTGGATACCTTTATCCCACCACCTTAAAGATTTCCCAATGCCAATACTCATCTGTTTAATCGCAATTTTAAAATCCTTAATTAGGTTTAAATGGTTAATCATTTATAATTGAAAGAACGGAATCACGAAATCAAGAACGATAAATCATCGAATTCTAAACCATCAAAATCAAACTGTTTTCTTGCAAGATTTATATTAACAATAAAAAATCAAGATTCATATTCTCACACCCACAAGAAATACAACAAATTGTATCAAATTAAAGCTTATTCATTTTTTGGGATTTTTGAGCATGGTAAAACAGCAATTTCATATAATTTATGATTTTTTATAAAATTATGTCATATGAATAAAAAAACATCAAGAAATCAAAACCTAAAAGTGAATTTCAAAACTGAAATTAAATAAAAAGGTAATAACTTGAAAATCAGAAACCAAAACCTAAAAATCTAAATTAAATTTTAAAACTAAAATTAAATAAAGAAAAATAATAATAACTTTAAAATAAAAAAATCAAACCTTTGCACCAGAAGCAGCAGCTAATTGGGTAGAAACCCTTATTTCTTGACGTCCTAAAGTCAACCGCCGACCAAATAAATCACCGTCGGCAGATGATCGGACAGCCAAATTTGAAGAAGGCGGCATCTTAATCATCATAACCGGAGACAAATTCTCCAATTTATTGCAAGCAAACCCACAATAACTACGCTCATAAAGCTTACAATCGTTACAAATGATCTTCGCCATGATTATTAATCGAATTTGATCTGGGTTTTTTGAAATGAAAGATGAAGATTGAAATTAGGGTTTTGGGAGTCAAAAGAGGGCAATTGGTATTAGGTCTTCTTTTTGATTGCAAATTGCAAAGAGGGAAACGTGAGATTGAAGAAGAAGAAGTTGGTGTTGATCAATTATTATTATTACTTTCATTTCGCTTTTTTTTCTGGAATCTGCTTTTCCTAGTCATACGCTATTGGATAATGTGGTACTACCTGTTCATGTCAGCAGGTTTTGTCTTCTGTAGTTTCACTTTACCACCCCTTGTGTATATTTGAGATTCTATTTTAGTCCTTGAGTATTTTATTTATCTTTATTGAGATATATTATATCGTGATGTGTTGAAAAAACATGTTGCATACACATGTTTTAAAAACTGGACTGATTATCTAATCGATCACTCCGCTGGATTCCTTCTAGAAACCACATGGCGTCTTAAAGATATATATATAAAAAAAACTTTAAAATTGTTACATAAAAAATCTGGTTCAATCAGGTTTTCAAATAAAAAAACATGAAATCATGTATACCCATTGAATAACCCTCAGTAAGATAAAAACATTTGGTATAAATTTTGGTAAAGTGTATATTTTTGTTATTACTGTGAGAATCCGTTATTAAAAACTCCTCATGAAGTCCTATGAGTTCCATACTAACCAATGAAATCAAGGAAAACATGCTTTATAGCAAAAAAGTAGCCTTTACTTGGTTAAATACATAAACATGTATGAATTAAATTCAAACCAAAAAGGTCCACTTTTGCTAAAGGAAATCAAACTCAATTACACATAATGAGGTCCTTTTAAATGTTTTTTTATTGTAATCTCTTTCTCTCTCTCTCCATATAAAAGATACACCTTGAAATCTTGAATTATGGTACCAAAAATAAATCTTAAAACATCAAACAAGAAAAGGAAGGCCCAATAAAATTCAGGGGACCAAAATGTATACAGATAGAAATGAAACCCAAGGCCACAATACAATAAATAAACGGATAAGATCCTATATGGTCGATAAAGAAGCACGTGGCTCCACAAATGTTAAAGCTGGATAATGTAAAACGAAAATATTACCCACACGTATGTAGAAAAACAAGCGGATAACGTTTGGATAAAACTCGTATCAACAGATGAAGGGGGGACCCCACAAGTTATTGTCACCCACGTTTCCTATTTTAACACTTTATTCTTGAATTTTTTATTTAAAAGTTTGAAAAAAAAAGATAAAAAAAATTTTCTTGTTTCATTCTTAAGTTTTTTTATTAAAAGAAAAGTTTAAGTTTTTTTATTAAAAGAAAAGAAAGAGAATGGAAATAAAATTTAGGCATTTTTTCCTTCAAAACTTTCCAGTCAAATATGGCCAAATTGTGAAGAAAAAGTTTATATATTACTAATTTACCCATCTTTTCCTTCCTACCTAACTAAATAATGAGGGCATAATTGTAAAGTTATAATTTTTTTTTCTTATCTTTTCATTCCTATCTAACTCAAGAATGTAATTAACATTTGTTTTCTTTTTTTTTTTATTTTAACTCGAGAATGTCTTTTAAATACATAATTTCTTTTCCTTTCTTCTCTTATCCAATCTTATCATTTCCTTTCCTTATATTTTAAATCCGAGAATGCACTGTAACTGTTTTTCATAGTATCCATGTCAAAATCAGTTCTACATCACATATAATAAGACCCGACCCGATTCTGTAAAGCTATTTTTCACTCGTTTTGCTAGGAGATGGATTCCGGCCAAACTGAATGATCATGGGCTTCCCTTTAAATACAAATCCATTAACCACATTCTGCAAGGGTTTAAGTTCACAATAATGTTAACAAATGACAATACTTTTTAGGTTTATTGGATTTTAATAATCCCTGTAGTATCGGCAGAAAATAATCTCTATTCATTTTATCACCATTGGCTATCCCAAAATTAAAAAGTTGGCCGCCAAACGGTCCTCCGTTAAAAAAGACTTAACGGCGTCATACTTTTTTCCGAATTTCAAACTAATTTTTAGGGCTTTTGATCGGAAGAAGGATACGAGTCGATTGATGTAAAACTTAGCTCGAAACGGTGATTCAAACAACTTGATTTTTGTTAATTGGAAGTTCAAACACCGGAATTGAAGCATTGTTTCGGCGGTTTGGAGCACCGTTTCGAACTAAGTTTTACATCAATCGACTCGTATCCTCCTTTCGATCAAAATCCCTAAAATATTAGTTTGAAATTCGGAAAAAAGTATAACGCCGTTAAGTCCTTTTTAATGGAGGACCGTTGGTGACCAACTTTTTTAAAATTGGGACGGCCAATGGCGATAAAATGAATAGGGATTATTATTGGCTAATACCAGTGAATAGAGATTATTAAAATCCAATAAACCTACTTTTTATTAATATTAAGACTTATATTAATAATGACAATAAGAATACCAGAGCACGATGAGCAATTTCAATAGATGGGAATGTCACAAAAGCTTGACCCCTCATTCTTCCTTCCTGAAATCAGAAAACAAGTCGAAATAAACAAACAAATTCTGGTTCTAATGATCGGATATCAGATCACACGAGGGGGCATTTTGGTCATTTTATGCCTGGCAATCATATAGAGTTAAACTATAATTTTCCTTTTTGGAACTTTAGCAACCAAATGACATGTTCAACACATAGCGTGCCAAATTATTGTTGAATTTCAAAACTTGGGACATGACATATAACGTATTATTTGTCATTTTATTATAATTGTATTATAGTGGCATTTGATTTGACATTTAACAACTAATTTTATTTCAAACATATGCTTTACGAAAAAAATATCATTTTCAAACCTGTAAAAAATTTATTTTTTTTCAAACCAGTTTCTGCTTATGTGGCATCTAATAATAAAAACTTAATCAGGGTGCATGTTACCTGCATTAACTTCACAGAAAGATTCAATTTAGCTGTTTCAATGCTTCCAAAGAAGGTGCCTGCAACATCATAAGATAAAACCTAAACTGTCAAACTCATATAATTTTATATTTTTCTCCAAAAACTGATTTTTTTGTAATACTGTGACTTGCGGTTTACCAAACATGTAGTAGAAGTCATCTGCAACCACATCTTTTGCAAGATTCTTTATGTACAACACAGGTGCAGGATTTCCAGCATTATAATTCTGAAACAAGTAAACAAAACCGTTACAAATATCGGTTATAATGTTAAACATGTTGTATACTCATTAAACGTCAGATGGCGGTTACCTTAAACATTGGAAGAGATAATATTTCTTCTGGAGGCAATTTCCCATGTTCCAGTTCTTCAACAGTGGCAAAGGGTTTAGTGTTTAAATTATTATTATTATTTTCCGTTTCGTCTATTTCTTCTGCCACTTCATCGTCTACTTTTTCAGGTTGAGTTTGTTTAGGAGTGATTTTAATCTGCAAGCAATATTATAAAAGTAAAAATATGAAAACTTATGGAAGAAAAGAAAATAGATGGTAATAATAAACTAATAACCACCTGCAAGACAGGGTTCTTCTTCTTTATCAAGGGGATCTCCTTAGGAATTAAGGTGGCGGGTTTTAATCCAACAGCTTCATGAGCTACATCCTTGTCGATAGCAGGGCCCACAATAGCTTCTCGTTTGATACGCTTGCGCTGAGAACCAGCATTTTCCTAAAAAGCGTCAAAAGATTAATTTTGAATGTGATGCTTAATAACCATATTTAGATAGCTAGTTGTAATAAAAAAAAGGGCAGTGGAAAACAGTGTTTGGGTGTGCTGCGAGTGTCGGTCTGTCTAGATAAAAAAAACGATACCTAGTAAAATCTCACCTATAACAAAGCCATTGGTAGGGTTTGTGTTATATAATAAAATACCTCAAATTACGGATAAAACGTTACCCCAAAAAAAATACATTTAAGGTTTTATTTATTATTATTATTATTATTTTTTCCTAAAACAAGAGTGAAGTCTCAACTTAGATTAAAAAGGGTAAACAGGTCATTTCATTTTACCTCATCAGAAGACTCCAACTCAGATTCACCGCTCGAAAGATGAGCCAAACTGGAGTTTGCATCTACAGGCGGCGGTGGTGGCGGTTGTGGTAGTGCAGGTGCTGAAGGCGGCAGAGGTGGGGTTGGCAATGCTGCACGAAACGGAGCTGGAATATTCATTTTATTCATCAAGTGCAACACCTACGATAAAACAATTAAGTTGTTTAAAATAACATAAGTGAGAACGTTACTTGATCCACATTAATAAATAACTACCTGTGTATAGAAGCGAGGAACCGCAATAAGAGCATTTAAAATGTTGGTCAAGATGTTTCCGTCTGGTGGAGGGTATGCATATCTACAGTTGGTCAAGATTAGAGTATTAGCCTTGCAAATGAATTGAACGAACGTGACTGGAACATGTTCGTGTTCGTTCACTTATCTTCAATCAAACAAATGAAAGAAGGCGAACAATTAACCAAACAGGTTTTCTTATTCATGTTCATTCGTTATGAAAACAAGCGTGCTTGTGTTTGTGCTCGTTTGGTAATATTATAAAGAAAGGTATACGGACACAAACAAACGAACATAACTGACAGTGAATAACAAATAAAAAAAATTAAAAGTGAGCATTAATCCTGTCGGGCATCTTTAAAGTTTAACTGAATATATATGAACGAGCTTAAACACACGTATACAAACAAATATAATTAGATGTAAACAAACGAATATAATTGAACATAAACGAATGTTCACGAACATAAATGAATGAGACACACGTGTGTTCATGTTCGTTCGTTTAACTAAATGAACAAAGAAACTTGTTCATGTCTGTTCACTTATTAGATAAGCAAACTTCCCGTCGAACTGTTCTCTGAATGTTCGCTTCGTTTACTGGCCTAAAGAGCACGTAAGAATCTATTTTAGTTTTAAAATTTATTTTTGCATGAAAGAATAACAAGAACGGCGGTAAACTTACTCAAGGTGAGGTGGAAATGGGTACTCAACTCCAAGTTTTTCAGCAATCGGTTCAAGTGTCTGTAAAGAGTTCATCATGGACTCTTTCTTCAAATCTATGGCTGCAGTATCATCTTTTGCTGATGTGGCATCGTTCCCAGACATAGGATTATTCTGTTGAGATCTAGTGTCATTCGGTGGTTTATTAGCTCTCTCAACGGACAAAACTTTGCCAAGAAACCTTAACCTGAACAACATATCAAGAAAATAGCAGTTCGAAAAATCATAAAATATGCGTATAATTATATAAATGCATAATAAACATTCTTTATTACCCGTTCAATTGGCGTTGTGCTTGAGTTGCCAAACCCTCATTATTAAAATCAACAAACGCACAGTTCCTCATCCTGCAATAATAAAACTTATACCAATGTGATTAAAATAGATTTTAGGGTTATGCTTATTTCTAACGGGTCAAAGATGTTTAAAAAAACTTATAAATCATACTTGCCAGTAGTGCAAGGTCGAACACATGAAGCACCATAATGTGATAATAGTCGAGACAAGGTATCATGAGGTATAGCTTCAGGAAGACGACGGATCAAAAGTGTAAACGCTTCTTTCTCTGGAGGCCTTTGTGAAACTTCACCCACACTCTGATGTCCATAATTATGCATCCCTTGAGGATAATTTGGCGGTTGAAAAGGTGGAATATTGGCCATTAGAGCATCTGAAGTTATTACATGAAAAGATCATTCAAGTGTAAGTTTTCTTTCACATTCAAATATGTTAAAATCTAGTTAGATTTAGACACAGTTAGCTACAAAGATCATTCAATACGGTTCGACAACCACGCATCAAATGCATTAGAATCTAGTTAAAACGGTTGTTCATGTTTTCAAATGTAATACAGCTAATAGTTCACACACACACACACAAAAAAAAAATACCCTTAAAGCACATAATATTGCAACAAAAAAGGACCAATTTCATAATAACATGCACAGCCCTAACAATAAAATAAAAATAAAAAACCAACATTCTTTGGAGCAATACGTCGAACACCTGGTGTGCACAAGTTTTAAAAAAACCCTTAAATAATAATCATGAAGAATAAGGTGTAAATCTCTTAAATCTAACCAAGAATTGCAAATTATACAATATACATAACACATTAACGCATACCCACACCAATTTGGTTATAATAACGACGAGTGACAAGTGATTTAACCCAATTGGAGGCGTACCTGAAACAAGCGAAAACGATAACTAATCTTCTTGTACTTATCGTCTTTAATAACTTCTAATGAAACAAAGTTAGAGCCAAATGATGCAAGCTTCGGTTTCTGTTGGATCAAATACTCTGCTCGGGTTGCAGAAATCTGAATGGGGGAGAAATAGACATTTACAAAACGGGTTTTATGATTTTTATCCCATAGTGGTTTGGGTTTAAAACCGGTCCTCAATTGGTCAAAACCGGGTTGGAATAAACAGGTTTGGAGCAATATTTTACAAACTAGTATTTTGCTCGTATCAGATTTGGTTTAAAAATAATATAACTGGTTGAAAAAGTTGAACCGTGTTGAATAGATTACCCAGTGATTTTATTTAGATACAGCTTCAACCCAAAAAATAGCCCTAAAAATCTAAAATACATTAATAAATATCACATTAACCAAACATCACACATGAATAATGATCTTTGTATATGAAATTAATCGTTTACAAAAGATGTAAACAAATCAACCTTTGATTTGCAAGATACAAAATTGGTTGATTAACGAATCGTTTTTTAGTGTGTTTACTCGTTTTAATTTTATTAGCTAGGTTAAAAGTCATACGCATTTGATTTTGGCATTTTGTTACAAACATACCAATACCAAATCTAGTAAATCGACAAATTAAAATCAACAAGGTAGATTACATCGAAACAGAAGGCAAGCGGGCAATAAGCTGAGCCGAAGGTTAAAAGTCGCTTTTAAAAAATATGGGCCGCAAAAAATATCAAAATTGTCTTGGTTATAAAACCGGAATTTTTGAAAAAAACCGGCGATACGATGTTCTACAAACCGTCAAAAAATACCGGGCTATAAATACCGGCTGCCTTACCAAATACAGTATAACTAGTTCAATCGTCGGCACGCACCGGTTTTTAAAACATTGGTTTGGGGACAAAAATGTTCAGCTCTGTCGAACCGGTTTAGATCGGATTGGAACTGACTTGGGATAAAACTAGTTTTTAGTAAATTTTTATCGAATTGGGTCGAATCTAAATTGGTTACGAGATCACAAACATGGGAGGCCGGGTCGTGTTCATATCGTTTTTTTGTTGTTGACAAAACTGATTAATAAATGGGAGGTTGGGCCGCTTAAAAATGAGACTGGCGGGCCCAAATCGTTTGCCTTTTACACCACTAGAGAGAAAGACGAGCATAATGCTCGGCTCGAATACTGGCCCAAAACTTATTTGCCCAACTTGGTCATTTGTAGCGGGCCTATTAAAATTTGAAACCCAGTTGGAAAGTAACCATTAAGGCATAAGCGATTTTTTTCAAAGAGAAATGATTTTTGAAGCCCGTGTTTTGAAGAGTTTGAAACCCAAACCATTAAGTCTTTTATATGAAAATATATACTATTCAGGTTCGGACTATTCGGGCGGGTCGTTTCAAGCTTCATAAAATAAACTCGAAATTCAGTTTGGATAACAGCCTGATTTGAATTTGGTTCGGTTCGAATTGTGAATCTGGTTCAATAATGAACATCCCTGGACCCTACTACTCAACTAGAGCATCAACAAATCTTATATTTTTTTCAATCAATTGCAACCATCACATTAATCTTTTAAGAACAAAGGTTTTAAACCAATATAATGTTTCAACGATTAAACTCCCCGTTTCTGCATTGAATATTTCCTACGAATGCATTAAACCCCAAAGATTTGATGATGATAGTATAGATTCGGAATACCAAGCCACTGGGGTACATATCTGTGTGATTTTGGTGATGGGATAGATTATGTTATAAAGATATCTCCAATTAAATACTAATTTGTAATTAAATACAATTTTAATTAAATACAATTTTGCCTTAAAACCAAAATAATCTCACATTCTTATTTACCTGATTTAGATGTATATGTATATGTCATTATATTTTGTAGTGTTAGGTTATAATAGGACGTATAGTTTTTGTAAGAAGAATAGGAAGTAATCTTGTCCATTGATTTTGTATATGAAGGGTTGAGATTAGTTTATGGGGAAATCAAGTGTGAACATAAGGGAAAGGGTATAAAAGGAATAACACATTTGTTGACTTTCTCTCTCAACATGCAAGGCATATGTCAAATTCCCCCATCATTTTTAAACGTCCATAACTTTTTTTACGACGTTTTTATTGAAAAACAAATTCACCATAATAACGAGTGTCTTTTTATCTTTTATACAATTGTGTTTTTTCTATTGTGTTTTTTACGTTGTGTCATACAATTGTGTTTTTTTATAGTATTTTTTTCATTGTGTTTTTCATAGTGTTTTCCATTGTGTTTTTTCGAACTTTTCCGGCGAGGTGGTGGCGGTGGGTGACGGTTGTGGTGGCGGTGGGCGGTGGAGTGGTGGTGGTTGTAGGAAATAAGTGAAGATGTAATTGGGTTTTTGAAATTAAAGTAAGTGGGTTTTGATATTAAAGTGTTAGACTAAAATACCTTCCTTCTTAGCCTTCTTAGGAAAATCAAACTTCTTATTTAAACCTAACCCATATTTTGTATTTTTATATGTCTACTTTTGTCAGGCTCTCCATTAAAACTTAATAACTAGTTGGTAGCGGACGCATGATGCGGCGGTGAAATTGACATGAGACTCTATCTTTGGTTCGTCAAGGTAGTTGTACAATACCAACCCTTGTATAACCTACAATTCCAATAAATATTGTATTTTGAATATTAATTACTCTGTTTTTAATCAAAGGTATATTCTAATGTCAAGAAAAAAGAATAATGTTACCAATAAAATATATTATTTTAAATATGGGGCATTTACATATTTCCTCTTCCTAAAATTTGAAATTACATATTTCCCCAAACCATGCTTAAAAAGTATTGTACATTTTGCATTAAAAACTTGTATTTTGGGAAAATATGTAATTTTATAAGGTTAGGAAGGGAAAATATGTAAAAATCCATTTGAATACAACCCTTTTCAACAAAATGTATACCGTAATGACAAGAAAAGCAATTAAACATAATTGCAAAAACTGTAATACAATATACTGGTACCGAGTCCGATAACACTGATATCAGTTCCGATATTGTTTGACCAGAATCGGTTCGGTTCATCCTGTCTCGACAACTGTATAACATGGCGGATGATACCCAAAAATGCGATATTTTGAATACAACTTCTTTTTTAACAAGATATATTCCGTAATATTTAGAAAAGAAATTAAAATCAACTCAATATTCAGTAATATATATAAACAAAAAATAATGAACACAAATTATTAAAGAATAATAAAATTGGATTATAAATAAACGGGTTAAAAACGAATAATGTTTAAAGTCTATGAGGTGAAAATGTACATGAATATACTACTCGCACCTAAATGCAAAATACTATATTTATAAAGTTTATAATAATATTATATATATATATTAATTGTGAGATGTTAGTTTACTCACAAAATGACACTATTTCTACTGCTCCTGCTTTCTATGCATAGATTACAAGTCTATAAAGCATGCTTTTATCTCTCTTTTTCAACTACTCACATCTCTTTGATGATTATAATAATTTACATATTGACTTTTCAATAATAAAGAAAAATGAGTGGTTTTTCACACTATATTCATATTTTTTTTAGTTTGTTCATTTGTAAATAAAAACACTTCCATATTATCCAATGGTTTTTCTTAATATTTTCTTTTATATTTTACTTTTTTAAGTTGCGTTTCGGGATATTTTCTTCCATTATAGAATTTAATTTGAATTAATTTTGTTGTTCTATTATATCCTTGAAACATGTTTATTTTTATATATGCTTTCATAAAAGTTTTATTAAAAATAGCTCAAATATGATAGTTTTTTTCCTTTTCTCTTGCGATAAAAGTTTGTTAAGAATCGAGCAAGTCAAATGATTGAAGCAGCAGAGTATTCCGAATATACCATTTTCGATTTCCAAGTATTCAGCTGCTATAAACTATTGCTAATACAGTGACGTAACAAACCAACACCAACCTAATTCCCCCGTGCAGAACGCAGGTGTCCCACTAGTTTTTGTTAAAGAGTTAGATGGATTAAAACAAATATTTGAAGCATACCAGTCTCTTCTACCTCATGTAACTGTCTTTCTGATTTGCGTAAAAGACTAGTTTAATTTAATAGGACAGTCACGCCAAAAAAAGAAAAAAAGAACTAGTAACTAAATAAATGAAACATATTCAATAATATAAAACATTTTGAAACTACTAGTCTCCAGAAAAATGTTGACAGTCTTCTTATTCGAGATATGCTTTTTAATAATCTAATTGACTTTCACTTATGAAGATTGTCAATGGGTGAGCATTGATGTTAAACTTTTAAATCGAGTTGTTTAAATTCTTTTTGGCGATGAACAATATTTTGTGTCATACTTCACCCAAATGATATATGTATAATATGTCACCTGTTTGTGTGTGGATACCATTAAAGTACGTAATGTAACACCCCGGCTAAAGCGGAAACGTCCGAGTGTGACGTACAAATTGCTCAAACACACGTGACACTATTAGGTGACCATAATAACATTATTTCATTTAAATCTTCATATAACACAAGTTTATCAAATAATACAAGTTTGTAACAAATAAATAAACAATTGATAAGTTGTTCTTTGAATATCCTATAGGCATACTATGTGTCTTCTAACTTTCATCCTCGTATCCTTACACCTGTAACATATGTATAAAATAAAGTCAGCTATGAACATAGCTGGTGAGAATCCCACAGTTGGATATAATACGTAAAAATCATACTATTCCATGAAACTTGTGAAATGAGCACATAAGGGTTCTTTACACTCCATGCAATGGACCTGAGTGTAAAGAACAAACAAAGGTCCTTTCTAGTTGGGGGCTACCAACGTACTTGGATATGAGGTCCCTTTTCCACTCGATACAAATGGACATGAGTGCAAAGGGGGGCGTATGATCATACTTATTGAGGCAACCACTTGAAATCCACGTATATAACAAATAAGCAAGTAAGCACACAAGTCCATGATATGAATTGTAGTTTGTAGGCAAAATTGTAAATCTCGAAGTTTGATAATAAATACATATGCCACCCCAAAATACGAAAATGTTTAAAAAGGGGGTTGTGAGAAACTCACCTCGAAATCGAAGATAGCTTGAAATATAAACCGAAAGCATAATAACGAAACCGAAGCAGCTGAACATCTCGAACTGGAGTTGTTATTGTTTGCCGGTGAACGAAGTTGTCGGATATAATGATCTTGGACGACCAATCACAGATTACAGAAGGTTTGTTTGATGAAATCGAGGATATGGACCAGTTTAGTTGTGGATTACGAACCTATTTATACTTTCCATAGGAGCGGAGGACGTTTAATTTCATTAATTTAGATTTGCCCATTTTTCGGCGAATTTCACGGATAGATTTGTCGGTTATAGGACTTCATAATCCAATTAACATATTTATTGACGTTTAATGACGAAGACTAAAGCCGTTATACTAACTTATCGGGTCAAAACGAGGATTACGGGCTGATTGGGGGCTCGTCGGAAAACTGCTGCCGTCGCCGGCATGTTGCCGGGAAAACGTGGGAACAGGGGGGTTGTTTGGGGCTGGGTCTCCTGTTAGTATTATTATATTATTATTATTTTAATATAATTTGAATTATTTACATAATGACTCTTCAACTTTTCATTTCTTTTAAAACTGAATTAAAGTATAGTTTCAACTTAAACCTTATACTTTGTAATGTAGAAAATAGCATAAATTGAAGTTCACGAATCGAGTCTCGAACTTTGAAATGTAATAAAAATTTATTATACTTGGATAATGTTCATATTATACTTGAGTGTTTATGAATTGTTTAAGCATAAAAAAATGATCGAAAGTAATACAAAACGAATAAACAATGAGTTTCGATCATCGGGAATATTATATTAATAATAAACGCTAACAAGTATACATTGAAACAATAATCCGGGTTGGTTTTAACGAATGCTAATACGATAAACATTGACGAGTGCACGAAGGAAAAATTAAGAATATAATAAATATATAAATATATATAACAAAATTGAAAATTTTCAAAATGGGTCTGTTTTTTTTTCAGGTTTGAAAAGTAACAAATGTTACACGTAAGCGCCGTGTTCCTTTATATACTACACTAACGAGTCTTCCGGGTTTCGTAAAAGAGCTAGACAATCTAAAAAATCAATATTAGTGAAATCAAAATATAACAAATGTCATCACAAGAAATAAAACTAAAGTTCAATTGTAACAAAAGTATTATACAAACCAACAAAACTTTAAGACCCTAATATATGTATCTCCTTAATCAATAAACTAACCACTCCTTTCGAATATCACACGAACCTATGGAAGAAGTATATCGTATGTCCAAATTTTTCTACAAGTAGCCTAATATAACTACAACTATAATACAATAATACTACGTCACAATTCACAAATATGCAATTACTGTTAGTGATTTTAGTGTAATTGGGGATTAACTTGTTGATCAAGTTAATTGTAATATGAATATAAACAAGTCGGGTACGGGATGTATACTTATTTGATCTTATTATAATTTATAATCATATTGGTATATAGAGGCGAAACCCTTAAGCTATGAGGGTTCCAAGTGGGCAACGCCCCCTTGGCGGGAGTATGGGGGCAACGCCCCTGGTAGCAGGGTCCAAGGGGCAACAGTCCCTGAATGGTGTCTAGCTTGGAACTTTTTTATTCTAGACATATGCTGCTTTATAAAAATTACATTAGAAAGTTAATTTTATTAAATTTTCTTGTAACTTTATCTGTTTATGTTTATGTATCTGATATTCAAATACATTAAAACTGCTTTTGCCAGTTAAGGACCCAAATCGTAATAACGTTGTTTGATCATCCGATACATGTTCTGCTTCACAAAAACACTCATGGCAATCCATACTTGAATTCTTGCTCAATTGAATCTGAGTTTTATCTGAACATAACATTTGAAAAACACAAATAGTTTTATTTGAAAGTGCAAACCACAACTCTCAGATAACCCGTTTTTCTACATAATTCCCCAACAATTACTACTTAATATAGTTATACAAAAACTACAATAATATCACAAACACAGCATATATTAATATTACAACAGTATAACAAAGTAGCTAGTAACACAACTATATTAACTATATTAACCCATAAAATAATATAGCAATTTTTATAATATAATCCACAATAATTTGATAAATATTGTAATCGATAACTTAATTCATTTTTAACTAAATATTGAAATAACACAATGATTATTTTGATATTACAATAATACAAACCAAAACTAATTTATAAAGTATTCATAACAAAGTATATTGTCTTTCATATTAAACTATTAAAATAAAAATTAATGTCCAAAACTAAATACATCCACTGAAGCATTAAAGTAAACAAAAAATGTTGAATTCAAAAAATTGATTGTCAAAACTAACATATTAGTCATTGGGGTATACAGTATATATATCTTAGCGCTCAAAGTGTTAAAGTTGGTTTGACACAGGTTAAAGAGTGGGAAATCATTTCTTCATAGGTTAAAGAGCGTTAAAAGTAAGATAGATTAAAATGTTAGCGGATTTTACAATCTTATAAACTCAAACATAATCATTTAAGAATAATTTTTAAATTAAATTGAGAGGGGTTAAGTGGGGTTAAAACCATTATTTTTAGGTGGAGATGGAGTCAAGAGGGGTAAAGTGAGTGATGTGGTACATATGTGGGGTTAAGGGGCATAAATATATACCCCATAACCTTAGCAATAGGTCAACAACAACATCCAAATTATTTGTCACCGACGACTTACAGATAGAATACCGTTAATTAAACCGGGGGCATTATCAATGACATAATCGTCAGACAAATTATTTATATTTTAAAAATTAAAATAACCTTTATTAATATTTTGGAGAGAGAGAAGAAGTAGAGGTACGTTGATCATAATTTTGAATGTTGTCTTAGCATATTTTCATTTTGTCAAAAATCATTCTATAAATGCCCATGTATATTAGCCACCGATGATCCTAATTTTTCGAATAATGAAAACACATGCTTAATAGTTGTATAGTTAGTTCAAAGAACGCACAACATTTCAATGGCTAATGTTTCTGTGATCACATAATTAACGAACTATGTATCATGCATGAGAGTTTATGCTTTTGTGTGTGTGTGTGTTTGTTGGGGGGGGGGGGGGGGGGGGTTGAGTGGCTTGGTCACATCCTGACATGAAATGAACTTTTACTTCTAGTCATATTATAACAATCATCAAATATCGTTAGGACCAGGCTAGATTTTTGTTTGCTTGTGTCACGTAGTTCGAATTTGATTTTTCAATTGAGAGACATGCACTATATTAATGGTCCGGAGACTATAGTTTAAGAAAACTTAGTCAAAGGATCACGTAACTTACGGTCAAAATTACCATTTAAATGATTTACCACATTATTTCCTTCAACATAATTTATTTATGGATCAACCGTAGAGAGCTGGGGAGATACTAGACCATGAGAAAATGTGAAAGAGACGAGAAAATCTTGAAACAAAATTATATTAAACAACTAGATTTTATCCCCCGTATTACATGGGTTATTTTACGTTATTCGTTTTTAATATTTATATATGTATATTTGGATTTTAATTTTATTTATTATAAGAAAGTTAATAATTAATATACTTGAAGTTTGATGATGAAATGGTTTCACAAATAAATTATATGTTATAATCCGGTTTAAAAGCTATCTGGGTTTGGTGATACCCATCATCCGTTTATTTTATTTATTATAAAATTGTTTCTTAATTATAAATAATATTTTTTTAAAATAAAATAGGATATTAATTTTTAGTATAGTCCTAATTTATAGGATTTTCATATCAAATATTTTATTAGATTATTTTTTAATATAATGAGATGTTATAACCCGTTTAAGAGTTATCTGGGTTTGGTCAGATGTTTACCCGTGAATTCGGGTCAAATGCGTGAGAAGCCTTCATTTACAAATAAAGTAATATGATGGCTTGAGAGAATGGTTGTTTTACATTTTTCGTTTTTTAATATTTATTTTTTGATTTTAATTTTCTTTATTGTAAGAAAGTTAATAATATACTTAAGGTTTGATGATGAAAGGGTTTCATAAATAAATGATATGTTATAACCCGTTTAAAAGCTATCTGGATTTGGTGACCCATGACCCGCTTATGTTTTTTTACTATAAAATTGTTTATTAATTACAAATAATATATTTTTCTTTTTAAATTGGATATTAAATTTTAGTATATCCCTATTTTATAGGATTTTCATATCAAATAGTTGGTTAGATTAATTTTTTATTTAATGAGATGTTATAACCCGTTTAGTAGCTATCTGGTTTTGGTAAGACCCATACCCATGAATTTGGGTAAATCAATGAGATGCATCCATTTAAAAATCAATAAATCTGGTGGCTTCCATAAAAGAAGGGAGCGACCATATCACGACACATAGGATTTTAGGGTTTTCGTTTATATATATTATAGATAGATGTGTTTCTTTATTTTGTTGTTCCTTGTATATCTTATTATTCTTTAAAAAGAAAAAGGAAAAAGAAAACAAAAACTATGTGTAATCAGGGAGTTATATATAACTTCGAAAGCTACATCAATTTTTTTTGTTTGACAAATTGGAAATAAATAATCCCAACTTTTATGTCTTGGTCGATAATAATCTTAATTTTAAAAATCACTACCAGTGATCCCAACTTTCAACTATTTTTGTCTCAATATTCCTTCGTTAAAAAACACTTAACGTTGCTATGTTTTTTCCCGAGTTTCAAACCGATGTTTTAGAGCTTTTGATCGGAAGAACGATACGATTCGACTGATGTAAAACTTATATCGAAACGATTATTTAAATGACTTGATTTTTGTTAATTGGAAATTCAAACACCCGAATTGAAACATTGTTTCGTCGCCCGTGATCACCGTTTCGAGATATGTTTTACATCGGCCGACTCGTATCGTTCTTTTAATAAAAATCCCTAAAACATCGGTTTGAAACTCAGGAAAAAACGTAACGACGTTAAGTGTTTTTTAACGAAGGACCACTGAGACAAAAATAATTGAAAGTTGGGACCGCTAGTAGTGATTTTTAAAGTTGGGATTATTATCGGCCAATACACAAAGGTTAGGATTATTTATTTCCAATTTTCCTTTTTGTTTGTTTCATATATTATTCTTATAATTAGAAAAACAAAAGATAATTAAAATATTGATTAGTTGGTATTACTTTTCTTGATTTTAATAACTTTGTGGTTTTATCATTAAACATTTAAACCTATTACATATTTACTCTATCATCATGTTAGCCTACTTTTAACAAACCAGTAGGTTGGTCTAGTAATAAAAATGTATGTTTTATAATCAAATAGTTTTAAATTCTAATCTTACTTGAGACATGGTGAAAGATGGATAAAAAAATTGGTTTCTCGATGAAAAAAACAAACTTATTTTAACAAAATCATAAAATCACAATATTTAATTTAGTATAATAAAATTCACATTTTCCAAAGCCCATGTTTCAATGCATTAATCCAGGATTGTTGAATTCATTTGAAGAAAAGAATAAAATTGACACAATTTTAATCTAATTATTATATACCTTTTAATATTCTAAGAAAAAAATAAAATGGAAATGATCCGCCTGAGATGCTCTTCCGGGAAGCATGAAACCACACGGAATCTTTTATTTCACTTGAAAGCAAGCTTCTTCTCACAAGCAATTATTATCTCATTTTCTTCATTTACATATCTAACCCCTCTATTTTATCTCGTTTACAAAATTACCCCCTTTTAGTACTTCCTATTTAATTGCATTTATGCCACATTATGTAAAAACTTCCACAATTAGTTAAGCATAACCATGTTGCAAGATCATGATGAAAACTTGACTATTTGTTAGATTAGATGAAGTTGGTCGTTAATAACCCTTTGACTTATTACATGTTTGATACTCCCAAATAGCGTATGCAGTTTCACACGTTATATATAGACGCCACAAAAAACGCGGTATCATCACACATAACTTAAAAACTTTAATTTGATATTTTGAAAGTTGAAATTAGTGCCGACTGAAATCTGGTCTCATATTGAAATTTGAGAAGTTTCACATACGCACATTTCCTATATCTTCTAAGTTCAAACAGGATGCAGTATGCATCGTGAAATATTATGCAATTATTACAATCGTAAAAAGTCTATCTATCGTAAAAGTAAATTACCCTAAGTTCATATAACATTTTATTCAAGTCATATTCAAGTCTAAAAGAGTTTAATTGACAAAGAGCTAAATCATATTCAAGCCTAAATCTTGATTGTATTATTAATTGTTATGTTGATAATTGTTTTAATTTTTTTAACAACTCTTTTTTTCCACCTATTTCAGCCCATTTTTCAAATGAAACTAAAACTCATAATCATTTGGTTGAAGTCTATACACATTGCCACTAAATCAAGTTAGTGGTTAATTATTTATAAATAAACATACCAATCCTAGAATATCAATAACAACCCTTGTTAGACTAAACCACGAGAAAACTAACTCACACCTTTAGGTTTGTAAATACGATAACTAGATCTCCGTACTTACGCAAAATTACTCTAACAAGAACATACATATAATACGTGTTCTAAACCTTGGTAACTAATTTACTCTTGTTGAAACACATATTATAATGTTAGATTATATATATATATATATATATATATATATATATATATATATATATATATATATATATATATATATATATATGCTAAGTATAAAATGAAAACCCACTTGAGTTGTGAAAACTCTAGAAACGCATTCTCAACCACATGTTTTTAATTAATGTTTAAATCTTGTGGTTCACAATTAAAATGAATAAAAAATGTAAATATAAATCTAACTTTTTCTCTCTCCTGAAAATATATATAAAAATTAGTAAAAAAATGTTAAAAAATAGCAAAACATTTTTTTTATGTTTCGATGTTTTGTATTAAATGTTACAACATATATTACATGTAACAAAAAAAAAACGATGTTAAATAGGGTTTTCGCGGGTTTTCACAACTCAAATGGGTTTTCATTTAATTTTAACCTTACCCTATATATATATATATATATATATATATATATATATATATATATATATATATAGTTTCAGGATCAAATACAAATCATTCTTAACATGAAAATAGTGAGAACCAATTTGCTGTTATTATTATGTTTGTTTTTTAAGTGTTTGCTGTTATTATTTGTTTGTATTTGTTGATTTCGATTATGAGTCGTTATAAGTATTTGTTGATTTACATTATGTTGTTATTAATAGGTTTTTTCGTATGCTGTTATAAGTATCTGCTGTTATTTTTTTGTTGCTAATTTTGATTTTTTTGCTGTTATTATTAGGGTCTTTATTTCTTTGTTATTATAGAATATTGCTTACGTAGATTGCTATTGTAGTTGATATTGCTTCTTACGTTCTCATTTTTTGTAGATTGATATTGTTTCCTTCGTTTTCATGTTAAGATCATTTTGTACACGAACCTTCCCTACACACACACACACATAGGGGAGTGATAATTTGAGAACCTTATTGAGTTTTAAGAATTTAAGAATTTCATTCTTAACCACATATTTAATTAAATAGATTAGATTATGTGATTGAGATTAAATGTGATTAAAAAATTAAGTGTGAGAGAGAATCAAGATATACAGTGATTACGCTAATTTAAACGTCCGTTACACCCATGTAAAAAGTCGACTCAGTGCGTAAAAATTTATGTAATTTTTCTACGTATATGTAACCTACATATATTACATATATGTAAAAAAAAATTGTTACGTTGAGTTATTTCGAGTGCTTAAAAATCAAAGTAGTTCTTAAAAGAAATCAATTATATATATATATATATATATATATATATATATATATATATATATATATATATATCCAACTATAGAGTTGGGTTTGATCAACTTAAGATGAAAGTTAAAGGGTTGAAGTTGAAGAATGATTTTTGTCTAAGGGAGCACAAGAAGTGGTTTGCATTAACATCTACTTTGGGTATAACTTGTACCAAAAGCGACAATTATTGGATCTCCTTGTGAAACACAATGCCCTGAATAATGATAACCATACATATACTACTATTCTTGTTGATTGCCACATGCCCACATTACAAACTTCTACACCATGTACAATTAAAACCACAAGACAAAACCACGAAAACGACTATTGTTCACAAAATATTTGTACTTGTGAAACCAAGAGTGCATCATGTCTATATTTCTACACCGTATAGAAAACAAGGATTCGAGACAAACGATACTTACCAATATGTATACGCCATCTACAAACCGAAATTCAACATGTATTTTGATCCATGAGGTCATACACTTAGCATGTACGGGATCGAGTAAAATAGCAAGTTAAATTAATAGTGAATAGTTTTTATTACAAGTGGTATTATTTTTTTGTTTAGTTTGGTAAACATTTAACTTATAGGATATTGTATGATAATAATATTATTACAATAGCTATTTAGATGCATGCACAATGTTATGGTATTCAACTCATTAGATACGTTTCATTTTCAACTAAAGTTTTTTATTTAACTAATAATTTAGGATTAGTAATAACTCATGTCTATCAATATATTTACTCTACACTAGAACTAAGATCTATGGTCTTTTTTTTTATTTTTTCTTTTTTTTTTCAAATTTGTCGCACATGCATACGTGCATATATATTATATATATATATTTTCCAGTAATTATTATTTGTATACTGTTTACGCATATGGTATTCGAGTAACACCTATTCGCTAAACATTTTCAAAAAATGACAGTAGTAAAAATTATCTTAAGCTCGTCACCTACTTCATTTATACATTTTAGGGTTGTATTTTAATTTTAGGGGAACGAATTAGAAAGTATTTGTATGCTTGCTTGGTCTTAAGAAGAGATCACATGTCACGACTCAGCGAATCTGCTTAGTAACGGTTTTTTATTACCAAAAATCAAACCGAAATTTAGTAATGGTTTAGGATTTATTGGGCTCTAATATACAATGCACTAAGATAGAAAATCTTGTTAAACAATTTCTTTACATCTCATGCTACCATTTCAGAAGGACTTTCATTATATAATGAAAATCAAAATGGGAACAAAGTCATTTAAAGGTGGTTAAACTACTTGTCTACTTCATTAAAGCTGTTTTTTCCCCCCTCTTATGACTGTTAAATGAAAATCAAAATGAGAACAAAGTTACAAAGTCATAGCTAAAACTTGTAAACAATTTTATTAAAGCTTGTTAAAACAATTTCCACAAAGCTTTTTCGTTACCAGTTAATTAACGGTTTTATTTGATAAATTTAATAAAGAAGAAACAAGCAGATGATTATGGATTCAGTATATGAAATTAGCAAAAGATTATGTAGGATAAGAATAATTAAAGAATCAGGGGAAACAAGTGAAACATATAATTATGAAAAACAAGATTTAGTTTTCACTAAACCAAATATAAAAATATAAAATGTAGATAATCAAATGCATAATATATATAATCTTAAAAAAAATAAAATATATTAAAATCTTACAGTCTGTACGGTTTTATACGGTTTGAAAATTCTAAAACCATAAACCAAACCTTTCGTTAAAACTTGAAAGTGTTGAAACTGACCAACCAATAAACAAACCGACCGTAAAACCAACCCAACGACCAGTTAGATGATTTTATCATTTGAAAGCCGAACCGTAAACACCCCTTCCTAGATTTACAAAACTTTACGTGCAGAAGGGAGGTTTTCATTCAGTTTTACTATTTGAAACTGAACCGTCTCGCCTTAATCTATAAATTATACTGCTACACATGTTGAATGCATTTCTATTTTTATTATTACGATTGCTTACTAGAATGAAATTGTATTCGGAGATACTTAGAGAAGAGGGTAACATTAGTAGTTTAGAAGAGTATTAATTATATGCCGGCGGTAGAGTGTAACGTAAAAAGATTCCGATGATGAAAGAATATATATATCATCGTCACATTCCCTGAATCTATGCCGCCGGAAACGTGTCCGATTAATTAGCCACTGAAATTAATATTAATATTATTATTACTATTATTATTATTTTGACAGGTGTAACTTGAATTACGGCACATGCTCCGCTTAAATCTTCTGTTATGACACAGTTGCCAAACCTTACAACACAATCCAACCTACTGGAGTTCACGTCACCATTGTACATGTACGGCTCCATTGCGTACAAGTAGCAATGCATGTCATGCTGACTTCGATAATTTGAGCTTCTATACTATACGTATATATTCCGTATTCCCGACACTTTATAGTAAAACTTTATATCATTTAAAATTCGTTCACAAATAACTTTTAAATATTTATGGTTATTCACTCACCCGATCATCTCTATTTCATGTAATCGGTGACATAAAAAGAAAAACTATGGCCGCATGCTACACTTTAAGTATGATATAGATATATAATTCTCAACAAATACGTGAAGAATATCTTATCCCTATAAAGGTAAAAGTTCACGCAACGTAGACCCTAGCGTATAAGCTTTTTATAATAATATCAGAATATTAATGTTAAAAATATCATTGCGAATTATTTTTTTAATAAATTGCTAAGAATATTTTAATTACTTACCAACAATAAGATTAATCAAGATTTTGAGTTATACAGGCACATTGAATTTTATATGAATGAAGAAAATGACTTGACTTGGATATTCTTATCTTGTTTGAATCTTCTCTTTCGTATATGATCAATGATTACTTTAACGTGTGAACTTGTTATTGTTATATATGTCTCTCATAAACAAACAATAATTCGTTCTTTCACTTTGAAGAGTATAGCAATCAAGTTTAATAAGATGTAACAAAGATCTTAAGAACATCTTGTGCCTTGACGAATCACTAATGTTATCGAGTTTTAATTAATGAACGTGACATCATTATGCACAACAACCAAGCTTAATGTTAAAATTCAAATAAGTTATGTACACATCATACAATTGAATTAATTTCCTATCTAAGAATGATAACAATAAAAGACAAGTCTCTCACTATCTACCCTCAGAGACAACTACATTAGAAGACCCTATAGAACATTAATTTAGATCAATAATATAGGTTAAATGATCAATTAACCAAGCCACGCATATCCTAGTCGATTATTAGTCCAACAAAGAATCCAAGTCCGAAAGTGTAGTTGGGGCCGGCTGGTCATCTGGATGGTCATATGGCCTTATCCCCATATTATGCATGGATGAAGAAGATATTTCTGTAATGTCGTTACTAATACCTGTATCTTGTGACGTCACACTAATCTTGCTAGACTGGTTAGGGTTATTTGCAACATACGACTCCACCTTGCATTGGCTGACTATATTCCTAGCATCTCCGTCTAGCCCACTAGCATAGCCCACATGATGGGCATTTGTACTGAAACTGTTAGTAGGAGCCGATGGAAAGTTAATTTGGTGGTCATTGAGGAATGGGCTCATTTGAAATGAGTTGGTGTCAAAGTTGTAATTATATGGAGAAACAATGAAATTTTTATAGTCTTGGGTCTCTTTGAAGTATTTGAGATTGGTCATGTGAGAAATACGATGGGTAGTTTTCTTGACCTATCAAACCCTTTAATTTTTTAGCATTAGGAATATCATCATCTTGGTGAGTATAACTTGACCCGGGTCTATCGTGGTTAAAACGAGAACCCTGAGGGTCCATCAACAGTGGCATCCATTGTGGACTATCCGACAAGTCGTCCACAAAAGAGTTCATCCTTGCCATCCCATTATCCATACTCGGGTTTCTTTTAATTTCAGTGTTCTTCTGAACAATACGACATACTACCATTCATCCTGAAATACATAAATTCACCAATTTTTTAAAAATAAATATTTGAAATGAATAGAGGGGGTGCGTAAATGAACCGAGCCAAGCACAAGCTCGATTAGGTTCGAGCTCTATTTTTAAACTAGAGCTCAGCTTGTAAATAATTTTTCAAGCTAGAGCTCGCCTTGTTTATTTTTCATATATATATATATATGTATATATATATATATATTATACTTTTATATAATACATAATATATATTTTTTATCATAAATTTATATACTATAATACTTGTTAGAAAAATATATATTAAATATAAAAATATAATTTATATATAATAGGCTCGATAAGTGAAAGTCGGCAGGCACATGCTCTTTTAGGCTCGTTTAAGTTCAACTCGATTCGAGCTTTTACCAAACCAGTCTCGAGTGTTTACGAGCAGCATGACTCGCTTACACAAACTTAAAAAGGATAAAAGTGGATTTGTGCATAAAGGAGTTGTACCTTAGACGCTCTAGACATGTTGTAATATGAGAAGTCGCCTTCAAGCCTAAATTCATGCATGACCCAATTAGTTTTCTCTCCTTTGGGAGCTCTTCCTTTGTAAAAAACAAGTGTCTTCTTCATCCCCACCAACTTCCCACCGGCGACTGATTTTCCTTTTTTAAGTATCTCTTTATCTTTTCCGGTGGCCTTCCAGTACCCGGAATCAGTTGCCCGATTTGTTCGCATCCCGGTTGGATATTTTCTGTCTCTTTGACAAAAGAAGTACCATTCTTTCTCCCCCATCTTTGCTCTCTCTACAACACATTATTTCTAATTATTCACATAATAATTTATAAATTAACCCTAATTGATCAACAACTGTAGCTATAATTAAAGTTGCTTGCCTATATATAGATTATATGGATAATTGATTAATCCTAATTTGGACAATATGCACCTTTCAATCATACCTGATTTGCTAATTAATAATTATGATACATATTTTTGTAATTATGCTAGACTTTTGTGAATGATGACGCAATTTTATAAATAACACTTGACTATAAATCTTCGTAAAATTTATCGACCATTGAACAGCAAAATTTGATGATCGAACAACAAAATCTTCGTAGAATTTTACAATAACATGATGCGATTTCACATAATAATTTCAAAAGTAGAATTATGAGAAAGATGACGCGTTTCAAAATTCAGATCTGGATTCAATTATATAAAAACTGAAAAGCATAGATTACATCGAAAAAGTTAGCAGCGTAGCTTATTGCTCATTTGACTTCTGTTTCAACGTCACAGTTTAATAAATCAACGACTTTACGGTACAAAAAAATATATATAAAAATCACAATTATAATAAATTCAACCGAAACATAGCTAGCGATCGATTGATTAATATCGAAGAACTTACGATGCAACTCCCAGGGTTCACACTTGTTCAGATCAACTTCTCCTATAGCGCTAGCGGTAAAGTTCCGATTCATAACTTTAGGCGTAAGGTAATGAGTTATAACCTCTTCATCCGTCGGATGAAACCTAAACCCAGGCGGCAAGCCGATTAACGCATCGTCCCCATCGTTCATCACCGAAGATGATCCTCCTTCCATAATATAGCTACAACCAACCGCTACAATTATTAATAAACGAACTGAACACACTCGTGATGATCAACTAGCTGAATCGTAAACAGACAAAGCTGGATATTAATCTTTTGAAGAAATGAACGATTCAACGTCCAGTTTGTTCGTTGAGAAACGAATAACAGCATACAGCGGTTTAGAAAGAGAATAAAGATGGCTGGTAACGGGATTTAAATAGACTAGTTGCGTGGATGGCAAGCAACTGCTTTTTGTGACTTTTATTACAAAAGTGCCAGTTAGAGTATATTCTAAATTCTGTAAAGCGTATTGGGTGTATATATACATGTAGGTGTGAGGTAAGTGACGCATATATTTTAATTTTATAAAAGATTTGTATAGTTTTTATGCAACATGTTTTTTTCTAGCATTATTTACTTGTTATAATTATCTTTTGGAAGCTTACTCATCAACTTGTCATTAAACACATTTATCGCACATTAGTTTAACTTTGGTTCTTTATGTCATTCTAGATTATTTATTTATTTGTGTAATTACATGAGTTTCCTTTCAGTTAGGGATAAATGAAATAAGCACGCTACGAATAACTACTTAAAAATCAACTCTGTAAAAGCTCGAGTCAAGCTTATAATATCATGTTTTTTAAGTATAAACAATCTCACAAAAGCCGAGAACTTAGAACACTATTGATAACTACTGAAAATGTACAAACCATGATGAATTCTTATTGGAATGAGTTGCTAGCCGGTTAAAATGTAAGTTTGGTCACCGGTCCACAGTTAACCTGCTATCATTGGTTTAATGATCATAAAAACATTACGTGGTATGTAAGCCATGATAAAAAAAAGAAAGAAAAATCGCCAATTATTAAACAAGAAACAAACTAAATGTACATATGGTCCATATTTTTCACTTGATTAAATGAAAGCTTGTTGTTATCAAGTGTCATAAGTCATGGTCCAAGTTGATTGTGTTGCGCAACAATTCGTGTAATCAACTAACGCTACGAACCAACTAAGATATTCATTATTCAATATTCTAGAATCACCTTCATCGATAAAATACTATCGACACATGAGGTTTCGCTTTGGATTTGAATTCATCCGTACGTCATACGTGCATTCATAATGATACACGATGAATAATTGAATATGTTCTACACGACAGCAGGCATAAAGGTGGATACACTACACATTAGTAGCGTAACAATGAGTACATTTATGATGTGTTTCTTTTGCCATGTATAAAGGTAAATACAATGCTAGAAAATGACTTATCTCTTGTTTTCTAATAAAAAGTATATGAGACAGCCGTTGCAAGTTTCTTAGTGGTTAGATGCGGTTGGTGGGTCTGGGTGGGGGGTGTTCAAGTGGGACACATATCTCTTTCGTATTATCCTTTTCACATTAAGGATGTATCATCATCATTTCATCATTCACTTGTTTTGCAAATCTCTGTTTTTGTCCCTTAAGTTTGTGTTGTTGGAGGAACTAAACCCTTATGTTTGAGAGGTTGATATATAACACCCTTATCCGAATATAAATGGTAAAATCACCTTTTTCATAACTTTCATCACTTATCTACTTTTGTTTTTTCAGTTTGTCATCTCATAATCTACCTGTGTATATGGTCGAAAACAGTCTAATCAAAAACGGAATGTAGCATTATAGTTTTATTTGTTAACAATTTTTAAAAAAATATTAAATGATCCATATTGGATTATTGGTATTTACAGTTTTTATAATAATATACAATTCAACCTTCTTAAACACACACGCACAAACTCTTCTCTCTCTCTTTTTACAATTTGTTTTCCAAATATGTAACATGCATAAATTAGTCTTTTCCAAGTATGCTCGAAAATCCCGAAGAATGGTGTTTAAAATCGCGAGGATCAATCGTATACCGTAATTTATATAAGTTACATATAAATATAAATACACCACATCCTATATACTAGGTACATCTATTAATACATTTATTGTGTGATGTTATATTCACAGGTGAATCTAGATTGTTAAATTTGTGAAAGAATTAATGGTTTTAAAGTATTGGTTTGTCTTTGTGGATACAACTTGCAAGTGGCAATGCTACTCACTTTACATGAGTTTTAATAATAAATTAAAGTGCGACTTTTAAACTCCAAAAAGGGTATTCTCAACTTTGTTTATTTAAGAGCAAATGTTCTACGTAAAATTCTTTGAACTTTGTATTTGCAATAATTTAAATCCATCAACTAATTTTAAAGGGGTAAACGTACAATATACCAATATACCAGTAGACTATTAAATATTAATTAGCCATGATCTATTCTCAACTTTGTTGCATATCGTACGAAATTATTACAATATTTTATCATAGGCTATTTTACTAATTAAACTCAAATATTAAATAAAAATTTAATTTTATTACTTTTTAAGAATTAAAATAAAATATGTTCTTTGTTAATAGCATGTTAACAAAGTAACACTATCATTGGGAAGTAGACAAGTTAGTTGATATAAAGATTTTTTATGATAATATAATTATATAGTAGATAAAAAAGTTATTGAGAAAATAGCCATGATTAAAGGTTCCAAAAAAAGAAAATGATAACTATAATTAATATTTTAACTTATAATACTTCACTTCATCATATCAACGTAATAAAAAGAAAAAAATATATATGAAATTTCTCTTTTAATCATGCGGAGATGCAGCCTTTTGAAAATCACCCACAACACATCGTTTGTGGGTGTGGCCGGAGTGAGGTGATGGACGAGGAGGGAAGGACGGATGTGTTGTGAAGCAAGTCCAGTCGGTGAGGTTGTGCCAGCAAACGAGAAGGCAGGTGCGGAAGTGGGGCTACCCTTCTCTCTCTCTCTCATACATACATACATACATATTATATATACAATTTTAAAATCTTTTAATGGGGTTTGTGAATGTTTGGTGTTATAAAAGAAAGTGATAGTTTTTGAGAAAAGTTTAGAATCTGTGTAACAGTTTGTATGTAGACATCCATAGTTGATGATGCTCTGCTCTTTGGAAAATTTAATGAAAAAGAAAACAATGAATATGGGAAGAAAAATGCGACTTGCATCTTATCCTCCTATGATTAATTATTAATGGTCTCCCTGCAACCCAATTTCTTGAATGTTGAATTTGGAAGTTACCTATAAACAAGCATGTTAAACCTATGACTAGCTAATAATGGTCTAGTGGCAGGGTTTATGGTGTTTGATAACATAATTAGAATGTAAAAACCATGATCTTTTGAAACTCGTGATAAGCTTGTTGCACGCTTGCCTCTGTTTCAATGTAAAATAATAATAGTAGTTTGATAACATAATTAAAATGTAAAAACCATCACCTTTTGGAACTCGTGATGAGCTAGATAATGTGCATACAACATCAAAAATAAGTTATTAAGTTTAAATTCTTGTTAAAGTTAAAAGGAGATTTTAGATGGAAAGTTTTGTTGTTAAAAAAAACAAACAAATTAACATGTGAATGATGTACCAAATTAAAAACTTAATAACATACTGTTTAATAAACAACACGACAAATGTTAACTTTTAACTTGATATTCCAAGAACAATTTTAAAGCAACTAATAATTCTATATCATGAGCTGTTTTCCTCTTGTGAAAAAACTTAGACCTGAAAACTCTTTGATACAAAACATGCAAAATCATCCACCTCATTTTAATGCATATCATTAACCGGTGGTAACATATTTTTATATAGAAACTACTTAAACCTTCTATAGGCAATAACTTTATCGGCCATTATCCCAAAACATTGTTATTAAAGATTTGTGACATCCTTAAAAGATGTTGTTAGGCCCCGTTTTATATTGTTAATCTTTTGTATTGATTCAGTTATGTATTTAGGCTGATAGGTCATTTTGTATATTGTTGGGCCACGGTTCATTGTAAAGAAGTCCATTGGGCATTAGAAGTGGTTTACTTCTCATGCATGCTTCCATATAAATAGGAAGCATGCCATGAGAAGTAAGGAGTTGTTGAAGTTTGATATACATATAGAAAACCTTTTGAAAAACCCTTTCTCTCTCTCGGCTCTCTCTCTCTCTCACTCACTCACTCTCCTTTCCTTAACCGAAAATAAACTCAAGATCCGAAACCACTTGGTTGCTTAGTGTGATTTCCGCTAGCACTAAGTTAGGTTGATCCAAAGATGTTAGATCCACCCGAATAGGGACCTACAATTGGTATCAAAGCTTCGGCTCACTAGTTGAAGATTTTTGGATCACAACCTTGGGTTTTGATCTTGAAAAGAAGAAAATAAGTGTTCAAGTGTTCTTGACAAGAAAGTCTTCAAAAACAACAAAAACAAGAAAAATATCAAAAATACAAAAAGAATTGGCAAAAAAATAAAAAATAAAATAAAATAAAAGTCTTAGAAAGGTTCTTGGTGAAAGTCTTAAGTGTTAAAGGTGGTATTTACGGGTTTCAAGTTTGTTGGATTGATAAGTAAAAATTTCGCTTCGCTCAAGCATTGTACCAAACATCGTACTTGTACTGACAAAAGTGGGTGGAACAGATCCCAAGGAAGATTTGCTTTCAGAAAGATAAAATTCTTTTGCTTCGCTTGGATTCTTTCGCTTCGCTTATAATCCTTTCGCTTCTCTTGAAGCGGTTTCGCTTGGCCTGAAGCCGTTTCGTTTCGCTTGAAGCTAATTCACTTCGCTTGAAGCTGTTTGAGCGAAAACGTTGACTGTTTTGAAGATTAAGCTTTGTTGAAGGCTTATACCATGGCTAGTTTGATTCAGAACTATTGAAGGGTTATTTGCTGTTGGAAAATCAAGTGGGAACACCGCAAAAGCCTCCTAAGTTTATGACCTTAGATGATAACTTTATTGATTTTAAATAGAGGTTCATGAATTTCATCTCATTAACTGAAACTGATTTGATGAGATGTTTTGAAGAGGGTCCTCATGTTCCAGTAACTCGCACTGATGCTGGGGAACAACCTAAGGCACCTGAAAATTATGATCAAGATGATATGGATAAGTTAGCACAAGACAAGAAAGCGTTTATGCTATTGACAGTTTGTATATCTAATGAAATCACTGAGACTCTACGTGAACACAGAAGTGCCAAGGGATTATGGGAAGCTTTTGTTGAGATGGTTGAAGGAAATGCTGAAATTAGAGAAAACAAGAAAGCACTGTTGAAGGAAGAATTCAACATGTTCAACCATCGTCAAGGTGAGGCTGTGCTAGACTTAGTAAAGAGGTTTGAGAAGCTCATGGTCAAAGTAAGAGCTGCAGGTGTTAACATTCCCAATTCTGAGGTGAATCACAAGTTGATGAACTCTTTGCCTTACAGTTGGAGTGTAAACACAATAACTATCAAGAGAACCACCAATCTGAATGGGATGACAAACGGTGAATTGATATCCACTATCAAATCATTTGAAATGGATGAACAGATGAGGATGAACAATCACATGAATTCTCTGAATCAATCCGGAGTAAGTGCTACATCTTCAAGTGCACCAACGGCTTTTGTCAGCAAAACACAATAGAATGTATATCATGTGACCAATCCTAAGTACTCACCAAGTGTTCCTTCACAATCAACAGCATTCATCTCCACCAGCAACCCATCAACTCCATCCAGTGCAAGTTCGTTTCAAAAGGCAGTTGACAGTGTAGTTGCTCAAGCTCTGAAGGCACATGGGATTTTTGCAACAAAACCTCAAGCAAACAAGCCCTCCAGCTATTGTGAAGCCATTCCCATGCTAAATGATTCAAATGTGACACTTGTTAAAGCTTTTCTGTCTTGTCATGAAGAGCTATTGCAAGGGAATCTGTTACCAGCTCAGTTTGAGATAGGTGATTTGAAAGACATCAATCAAAAGGATCTTGAGAAAATGGATATAAAGTACCAGTTGGCCATGGCTGTACAAAGGGCCACCAACTTCATCAAAACCTACGGAAAAGACAGCTTCAATGATTCTGATCGAAAGCGAATTAGTTTCGACAAGAGCAAGCTTCGATGCTACAATTGTGCAGAAATGGGTCACTTTGCCAGGGAGTGCACAAATCCTCCCAAACCAGCAAACGATATTCATGTGACAGAAGTAATTGATGAAGAGAATGCGAAAGCTGTTGGAAAGAGGCCTAAGGAACAAAAGGCAAACAACTCAGCTCCAAGAATCGGGAATCGTCCACACAAGGGCAGCTCAAGCTCAAACTCAAGAGCCCTTGTCTCTCAAACAGAAGTCCACACTGGTATGGATTGGGACGAACAGTTTCAAGAGCTGCAGAATCCACTGAATATGGCTAGCATGGCTTTCACAACAAAAAATGACGCCTCTTCATCTTCTGCTGACGGTTCAAGTGCATCACACCTTAATGAGGTAAAACGAAATCTTTACAAGGAAGCTTGTGTTAACAAGGTTACATACTATAGATACTTACAAGACGAAGTTTTGAAAGAAAATGCAAAACTTCGTCAGTTGAACACTGAATATGTAAAAGCTGATAAGATCTACATTGAAAAGATCAAAACTCATCACGATGATGTAGCTAATCTTAGACTTGAAATTTTTCGAGAAAAACATAATGTCATTTATTATAAGGATATAATTAATGATTTAAAAGAAGAGATTAAGAAATTAAAACTCGAAGTTTCTGATAAGAAAGAATAGGAAAAACAAGTCGAAAGGTTTGAGGCATCATCTGAGAAATTAGATGATCTTATTGGAGCACAGAGAAGTACTAAAGCTAAAGCAGGGTTGGGGTACGATTACACTGCCGTACCACCACCATTCAATGATAACTACACCAGTTTGCCCCACTTTAGCTATAATACTTCTCCTGATGAAGAAATGGCCTACGATGTTGGTAGGATACCAAAACCTGTGACATTTATTCCCGCAGTATCTCAAACTGTTGCTCCAATCCAATCTTTTGACAAATCTAACATCAATGTGTCTTGTGAAGTAGGTGCTATAAACAATGGTGATTATGGGAAAGTTAATCAGGGTTTTAAGCAAAATGGAGGATTAGAACCACGTTTGGAGTCGTGTGTGGGTCTAACAAAAAGTATTAATAACCCTGTCTGTAACGAAGTTTGTGAATCCATGTTAGGATGTTTGATGTCGAAATCAAAAACTGTATTTTGTGAACCACTAGTGAAGAAAATTGTAATGATGTGTGTAATGAAAGTGAATGTTCTTCGTTTGATTCTGAGCGTGAAACAGTTTTTGATGAAACAAAAGAAGCTAAAGTTGATGTACATACAAGTTCTAGTTGCTCGTCAACTGATCGTGATTTTGAGGACTTAAGAAAACAAGAAACTGTCTTTGAAAATGAAAAACCAAGCACGTCGTGTAAATATGTGCCTTCAAAGAACACTTCATTTTCACAAAATACTAATAGTAATAGCTCTCAATTTCATGATCAATTTGATAGTATCTATTACTACTCTGGTCAGAAACCTAGGCAATCAAATTACTTTGCATCAAATCATTCAAATGTGTTCTCAAATAGAAGTAATCAAAATGTTAACCCTACCACATCACCTCACCCCACATATTTCAGTGATCAACCTGTCTATGACTGTAACAAAAGAAAATGTTGTTTTGTGTGTGGGAATCCGTCTCATCTTGCGAGACATTGCAAGAACTGGCATGTGCAACAAAGAGACGCTAAAAGTAAGTTTGGTAAGACATTTACTAAGTTAAATGTTCAACCTAAGAAAATGTCTTATCAAACTTATACCTCAGCCAGTAAGACGGATTCAAGAATTAAAAGAACCGACAAACCCAAGAAACCCTTCTGGCTAACACAAAGAGAAAGGAAGCGGTTAGCCAAGGGGTCAGAAGCTGAAAACCCTAAAAACCCCTCTAAACCGTTTTCCAAAGCAAACACAGAAGATTTGATGGTTAAATTCAAACCAAAACGAAGGCAATCAAGAAAATCTTTTCAGAACCGAGAAAATCTTAACTCAAGTTCCTCGAGTGATTGCAGTTCAGATTCAGATTCTCCAAAAGATTACATTTTTAAGAATCATAAAATAAAGTTGGGTGATTTTCTGTTTGCTTTTCCCGAGACAAGTTCGTCTCGGGACCCTTCTACTAACTAGCTGCTCATGTATGTAGGGTCAGCCTGAAAGACCTGTCAACAGTATTTGGTACTTGGACAGTGGCTGTATCCGACATATGACAGGAGATGAGTCCCTGTTGTTTGACATATAACTTTTCGATGGTGGACATGTTTCCTTTGCTGGTGACATAGGAGGAGAAATCACGAAACAAGGCAAGGTCTCAAATGGAAAAAGTGCTTATCGTGTCTTCAACAAGAAATCCCGAGTGATTTTTGGAGTCCTACAACATTGATTGGCAAGAACTAAACCCTACCGATGCACACAATGGTGCTGATTGGATGTTTGATTATGAAGGCTTGTTCAGGCAGTTTCGAGGAATGTATGTACCACCTTCTGCACCAGTGATGTCTCCTGTTGTTTCTGCACCAACTCCGACAAATGTTGATCAATCAATCTTGATGCACGCCGTTGTGAAAGGTCTGACAGATATTCAGATTGCTGCATCTGCACCCGCACTTAATGTTCCACACGTGGCTAATCAACCAGTCCCGGTAGTCAATGTGAAAACATCTGCAGAATCTACTGAACTACCCGCTGTCGAAGACACAGATGATTCGGACTCCGACTCATTTATGTCAGCTGACAATGTGGAAAATGTTCAGACCAATCAAGCGGTGGATCAACAAACCCACCAAATGGAAACTTCCCCAGCTGATGATCCAAGTATAGTTGAATCAGTTCCTACACCTTCCTCTGACGAAGACATTCATGGATCTGCTGAGGAAGCTATTCAAGAGAATGTGCAGAATGACACAGTTCCTATTGGAACTTCTCGCAGCACTGACTCATCGTCGGTACCTGCAATCGTCGTACCTTTCTACGACAACCTATGGGAAGGCACCATCGCTCAGGAACATTTGGTTGATCAAAAAGAAGATTCAAGCGATCCCCAACCAAATGCTGCTGTCGATGTGACTGCGGTCTTTCATCCCATAGAGAGCTTGACCATTGAGCTTGAGGCAACACCAGTCGAGAGTGTCGAACAGATTCCACAGTTACCGATCCATCGCCGACATTCAACTGAGAACATCATTGGAGATCCGTCCGCTGGCATCCAAACACGCAGCACCTCTGGTAACATTAACAGATGTCTTTTTGCTTGTTTTATTTCACAGGTAGAGCCCAAGGACTACAAAGTTGCGTTGAAGGAGAACTCTTGGGTTGAAGCAATGCAAGAAGAACTGTTGCAGTTCAAGAAGCTAAACGTTTGGAGGCTAGTGAAGAAACCAGATCACAAGAAGCCGATCGGAACAAAATGGGTGTTCCGTAATAAGAAAGGTGACAAGGGAGTGATTATTAGAAATAAAGCTCGGTTAGTTGTGCAAGGTTTTTGGCAACGAGAAGGACTTGATTACGATGAAGTTTATGCACCGGTGGCCAGATTGGAAGCAATTCGTATTTTTTTGGCCTATGCCTCGTACATGAATTTCAAAGTTTATCAGATGGATGTGAAGACTGCTTTCTTGTACGGGAAAGTAAAAGAAAAAATTTATGTGAGCCAACCACCAGGTTTTGAAGACCCAAATTATCCTGATCACGTTTACCAACTTGACAAAGCACTTTATGGTCTTCACCAAGCTCCTCGTGCTTGGTATGCCACACTGGCTGATCATTTAGTAAAGAACGGATACAAGAGAGGCATTGTTGATCAAACTCTCTTTGTCAAGAAAGTGAAGGGTGATTTGATTTTGGTTCAAGTGTATGTTGATGATATTATCTTCGGGTCCAAGAATGAGACTCTGTGCAAGGAGTTTTCTGAGATCATGCAGAAGCGATTTGAAATGAGTTCCTTAGGGGAGATGACTTTCTTCCTGGGCTTACAAGTTGAGCAAAAGAAGGACGGGACTTTGATTCACCAAGAAAAGTACGTTCATGACATTGTTCAGAAATTTGGATTCAAGGACTCAACAGCTTTCATGACACCAATCGCTACTCGTCCTGTTCTTGCTCTTGATCCATCAGGAAAACCAGTCGATCAACACCTTTATAGGTCAATGATTGGTTCCCTGATGTATCTCACTGCAAGCAGACCGGACATCATGTTCCCTATTTGTCAGTGTGCCAGATATCAGTCAGACACAAGAGAATCCCACATGACTGCTGTCAAGTGTATCTTCAGATACTTGAAAGGGAGACCACGTTTGGGTCTTTGGTATCCAAAAGATTCTCCCTTGGAATTTCATGCTTACACCGACAGTGATTATGGGGGATGTAACTTGGACAGAAAATCCACATCTGGTGGATGTCAATTCCTGGGAGATCGGTTGATCTCATGGCAGTGCAAGAAACAAGTCACTGTGTGTACATCCACAGCCGAAGCCAAGTACATAGCCGCATCCAGCTGCTGCTCTCAAGTGATATGGATCCAGCATCAGCTGCTGGATTACGGTTTGAATTTCTATGGATCAACAATCAAATGTGATAATGAGGCGGCCGTTGCTATTGTCAAAAACCCGGTCCAGCACTCAAAGACTAAGCACATTGACATCCGGATACATTTTATTCGTGATTGTTATGATCGCAAGCTTGTCGACATAAAACGGGTCCATACTGATTTTAACTTTGCAGATCTCTTTACAAAAGCTTTCTGTCATGCCCGATTTTTGTTTCTCGTTGAGTCATTGGGCATGATTTCCTTTCAGTAAATTTTTATCGTCTATCTTTTAGTTTAAAACTGTAAATATTTTTCAAATGTGTCACACTTTTAGAGGAAGAAAATGAGTTAACCTTAACTCACCAAAAAGATTTTAAATTTACTTTTAGTAAAACAAAAACAAGTCATTTGACTTAACAAAAAGATTTTATTTTTATATTTCAAGTAAACTCAAAACAAATTATCCCGTTTAGAGGGAGCTCCTGCTTAGAGGGAGTCGGATATTTAAAATTTCCAAATATAATTGATCCAACCAATGGAAAGTGATAGTACATTGGTTTGTAATGATTCTAGCGCGTTAAAAGAATAGAACAAAAGGCAACAAGGTCATTCATTGATGTGTAGGTAGGCTTGACAAACAAGTAAGTGTCGGGTGATATAAACTTAAAATAATAACGGTACTAGTGGATATACAATTATGAAGCGGTTGCTTGATTTCGTAAAGTCATATTCATGAAGGCAAAAATGTAACTATACATGTAATACCCAAGCCTCTCTTTACCTGATCACAGTCGTCTTATGAAAGTCAATGTCATTTTTAGTTTTCATTGAGTCAAGTAAAAAGTCAAGAAAAGCAAGAAAAAGAAAACAAAAGAGTCAGAAACACAAAAGAAAAGAAGTCAGAAAAAGAGTCAGTCCTAGGAATTTTAACTTCTGCTTTATTTCTTCATTTATTTTTGACTCAAGCCTTGGACTTTCTACGTTTGTAGTCATACAAGATCTGATTGTTCAGGCCCTGAGTCTTCTGCCTTGTTTTATTTTCTTTCTTTTGTTCAAGCCTTGGACTTTCTCTGCGCGATAATATGGTATTATCCGACTTGATTGTTATGGCCTGAACTTCAACCTTATTTTAATATTTCTAGATCGAGTCAAGTGTGCAAAGCACAAAGTGTCATATGTACAGTGTACAATAATTCAAGTTTGTTAATAAGATTATTGTAATCAACCAAGAAAGGTCTAAGTCAAGTTGAGGTGATATGTTAACACAAAGTAGGCCGGAGATATGATGGAATCAGTAACATGTCCGGTTAAGTGGGGACCACATAAGCACCGTGCCTAATTGTACTTTAAATGTATCACTTCTGGCATCAAAACACTTGTCAAGTTAAAAATGAGGTCAATATCTATAGTTAATGATGAACTTGTGTCACAATAATTTCAAAATGGAAATGCGATCTAGGGCTTTGCAAATCAATATGATTCCATATCGTGATCATTCTTTGAGAATTAACCAAAGAAAATTCTATGTAAATAAATTTAATATTATTGATTTTAACTTTAAAATTAATATTTTCAATTTTATTTTATTTTAATTTTATTTATATTTTCTTCTTATCTTTAATTTTAACTCTAATTTTAATTTTATTTTAGTGTCTTCTTTTATTATGTTTTGTTTTGACAAAAGAGATCAATAGTGCAACTGTTAACAATTATGGACCAACAAAAGAAAATATTATAAACAATCAAGTGCGTGGATTCGGTGGGTAAATGTTTTTCGGGTTTGAAAATGCAAACATTATTAAAGACCGAGGACTGAGAGTGTATTTTCGGTGAATACTCACGATGTTTTGACCTTTTCGTGAGATAGGCTGACCCTATATATAAGGGAAACTTAAAATATCTTTCACTATTCACCAAACACTTTTGAGTTTTTACTCTCTTCTCTCTCAAATCTTCAAACTCTCAACCCAGATCTTCTTCCATTTTTCAAAGAATCCGGCCCTCTTAATCACAAACGTGCCGTTGAATCCAGAATATCCACCTTTGGTATAACATCAAAACACCATAAATCATTTCATCTTCATGTTTCTGGGTTCTCGTGGATCAAGACGACGGTTCAGAGGAACCGTCGGCTAGATTCATGACTGGTCTTCATATGAAATTGGTTCATATGTTATGAATAGTCTGTTTTTGGAATTATTGATCTTGAGTATCATCTTTAAGTATTAGAATTAGGGTTGTTTGTATAAAGTTTGTAGATTTAAGTTTAGTTCATATGTTCTAAGGACAAATTGACATAGTAATCAAAGGAGTTTCAAGCTCAAACTTTCCAGAAACCTAATTCGCATATAGGCGACCTTGTGTAAAGAAAGGGATGGATCAAACAGGGGCTAGGTACTGGTCTTCGCATGAAAGGGTCTTTCGCTTCGCTTGACCATGCAAAGCGAAACACCATTCTGTTTCGCTTCGCTTGACCATGCGAAGTGAAACACCTTTCTGTTTCGCTTCGCTTGACCATGCGAAGCGAAACACCTTTCTGTTTCGCTTCGTTTGACCCTATGCGAAGCGAAACAATGTCCCATGCGAAAAACTCATACTTAGCTAAATTTTCAGGGTTTCAAACAATTTGCTACTGATCTGTTTTAATATACTGAACTGTCTGGTCTAGTGGACTGTTCTTAACTTGATCTTTGTACATTATGATCTAATTAACTTATAGATTGACTAAAATTAACTTATTAAGTTATTACATCTAGAATGTACATAATGGTGGTATCAAATCTAACTTATCTAATATGTACATACTTAATGTCTATGTACATATCTTGTTTGTTTTGTTTTGTCTTAATGATGATTCTCATGATCTTTTGATTTTCAATTTCAGGGTCATAACAACTTTTGTGCTCTAGAGTTGCCTAAGGCAAAGGGTGACAAGGTGTTCACTCCTATGGTCAAGGGGCTGAGGCAATCACCCCTTGCCTATGCCATCACTGCAAATTCAGCCATTTACTACAATTGGGTCTTAGATTTCTGGGCATTCGCCAGGATTGCTGACGATTCTATGTCCTTCACCACGACGGTTGCAAGACAGGGATTAACTATCACCAAAGATGACATTAGAAGGGTGTTAAAGATTGATGACCAGCCCGATTACAAGTATGAGAGAGGAAACAAAAAGAAGCTAGAAGATTTCGTTGCTCAGATGGGGTACGACACGGAATGGAAGAGCTTAGAGAAGAACCATCTGTCACCATACTGGAGATTTCTCTTCCACATTATTACTCATTGTTTCACAGACATTCGAGGTGGTTTTGATAGCATGAGTACGGACTGGGTTCGTATTATGTCCGCATTGACAAACAAGGAAAAGTTCAACTACTCAAGAGGGATATTTTTGTGCATGCTTGCGAACATCAAGAGCGGGGCTACATGGTTGATGTACCCAAGATTCGTGCAAATGTTGTTAGATGACCTGATTCCGGATATTCAAAGGCCGGGATTCAAGAAGGCAAAGGACAATAAGTCACACCCCGAGCCATTTCATGTTCACGAGATTAAGATATCAGTTTTTGGTGTGTTGTTGAGCACCAAGGGCAGAGGTCATCAGTATACGGGACCACGACCTGGGCCCAAGTTTGGTTTGTTTGAAGAGACAGAGCCTGCTGGGGAAGAGGCGTCTGGTGAAGGTGAAGGTGATGAAGAACCCATAGTTGAAGGCAATCAAGATTCATCTGATGAACAGGCCGAAGATCGAACAAAGGCCAAGCATGACTTGAAGAGAAAGGTGGCGGAAAAAGGGAAATTGATAGAACTTGAGGAGGAGGAAGAAGACTAGCCACCCCTGAAGCGCTTGAGGAGACTTGGAGACTCCCAGAAGTCAACCAAGTCTCATGTCAAGTCTCCCTCACAGGACAAGCCCTCAGACCAACCAAAAATAACCAAAGAAGCCCTGGCCCAAGCCCTCAAAACCCTAGATGTGACTAAAATACAAATCCCTGCCCAAAACCACCAAAAACCAGAAAGAAAACCAAGACCCTATTTCATGACTCACCTGAATCCTCACCTGAACCCTCACCCACAGACCAACCAATTTCAACATTCCTACCCCAAATACCTTCCTTACCACACTCACCACCACAACAACAAACCCAACCTGAACCAACTCAAGCCTCGACACCACCTGCACAACCAACCTCATCCATATTTACTTCGTTAGTCTTTAGGTCCCCAATACAAACAACAAGCATATGGAGCAAAACCGTCCTTACTTCCCCAACCCAATCCGTCACACCATCTGCAATAAGACCAACACCACCCACCACTATAACTCCACCAATCCTTACTCAAGCCATCACCTTACCATTGCCAACAACTTCACCACCCACAACAACCACCACCCCACCATCCACCATTATCTCACCCAAACCCATCTCCCGAGGGATGTCTTCGACACCTCCAATGTACGTTGATCCTATCCTCGATAGGATCATCGCACTGGAGGAATCAAACGCCAAACGGGCGGAACGAGAGATTGCGCTCCTTAAACTTATCAAAGATATGAAGCAAAAGGCTCTCGAGGATGAAAAAGAAAAGGCGGATCTGAGGGAAAGGATCCGGGTGTTGGAAGAACAGAAGGCAGCAAGTGATGAAATTGCTAAAAATCAATGGTTATTGACCAACACCTTCCACACCCGAATCCAGAATCTACAAACGTTGATGAATCATGAGGCCTTTGAGAACGCTAATCTAAGAGCCGATCACACTAGACTTGGAGATAGACTGGCCACACTTGAAAGAGACTTACCAGGTGCTAGTGCTCTCAGATTAAGCGTAAACAAGAAGATTGAAGATGCTACGAGAAGGTGGGATGTTGAAAAGGAAGCTACAAACTCAAGAGTTGCTGATTTGGAAAATCAACTTGCTTCCTCCACCTCTCTCGATTTGCTCAGATCAGACATGGAGGCCATTAAAGAAAGAATCAAGAAACAAGACCGTCTGAATGAGCTACAGCTCAAGACTAATGAAGAGATGGTGAGCAAGTACCAGGCGGCCTCAAACCTCATGGGCATTCAAGAAGATGAATTTCACGGTCTGGAGGATAGGCTTGACGCTGTGTTTAGAACTTGGAGAAGGTTTGCTGAGACTTCTCAAGTTGGTGGTTCACAACCCGCCGCAGGTCCTTCTGTGACCATGCGAGGCGTACAGGTTGCTGTATCAGAAGGAGAGGCGACTGTTGGTCAGTTAGTACAACAGGGCGCCATTCTAGCGGTATTGGTGGTGGTTATGATGGTGATGAAGAAGATGATGGTGATGAAGAGGATGATGATGATGATGATGAAGAAGATGAAGACTACGATGAAGTTCATGATAGCTTTGATGATGATGATGATGACGGTGACAACGGTGGTGGTGGAGATGGAGGGGCCGGGGCGGCAGGAGGTGGAGGTGGAGGTAACACTCAATCACCTCCACACTCTCAACACGATGCTCAAGACCCTGCTAACCCCGGCTCAGCCAGCAAAGTCAGAGAGGATGATTCACTACTTGACAGCTTGTACAAAGATATCATCTCTTCGACTGACAATACAGGTGTGATCGTTGATTTTATCAATGCAGGTATGAGCTTTGAGGAATTCATCGAGGGAACGGAAATGGAGAAGGCTGTAAATGAACAAGACGATGACATTAACTACTCGCCAAATCCAGATACTCCTCCCGCTCAAGCTTCACAAGCTCCTGCAACCGATCCTGTCTTTGCTCATCCGCCAAAGAAGAAGCTAAAGCCGCACATTGTCTCAAGCTGTGCGTCTGCCCGCATGCTCAACTATCCATATCACGACGACTCGTTGATCGTATATGCTAGGTATGATCAGCGGAATAAAGTTTGGGCCATCAGATGTTACAGCAGGGACCTCATCTATCTCAGTCATCATGAGATGAAGATTCTACCTGAGCTTGATCTGAACTATCTACAGAAAGCTCTAGGTCATGGTGCTACTGGAAGTACGTTGAAAAGTTGGGTCCCAACTTATCTACAGCGTCAATTGAGAGTCAACTACAAGGACTTCAAGCCGAATAAGGGTCGCATATACAAGAACCCAAGAGAGATAAACCCGGCTACCGGAGAACCTCGCACTATGTGGAGATACAAGGCGCCAAAAGAATGTCACGAGATTTATCATGGCGAGCCTTATCTTCCCAACACTCTTCGAGATTTCATCGATTGGGAGTTTGATAACACAACCGGCGAGGTTGTCATTCACTGCCGTGATATGTACGAGATCAGAGTGTTTGACGAGCTTGAGCTTATGGGACTACACATTGAAGATGTGAAGAAGCTCTACAACAAGCCGCTGGGAACCGTCGAGGATTTGGGACGTCAGAATACCGACCGGATAGTGGAAGTCTTCAACAAGTTCGTGCGTAGACTTGTTGAACTTCCACTAACCGAGGAAGAATGCCTGATATACGACACCGACGGGTTTCAATACTAAAGACTAGAGGGAGATTGTTAGGCCCCGTTTTATATTGTTAGTCTTTTGTATTGATTAAGTTATGTATTTAGGCCGATAGGTCATTTTGTACATTGTTGGGCCACGGTCCATTGTGGTTTACTTCTCATGCATGCTTCCCTATAAATAGGAAGCATGCCATGAGAAGTAAGGAGTTGTTGAAGTTTGATATACATATAGAAAACCTTTTGAAAAACCCTTTATCTTCTCATCTCTCTCTCGGCTCTCTCTCTCTCTCACTCACTCTCCTTTCCTTAACCGAAAATAAATTCAAGATCCGAGACCTCTTGGTTGCTTAGTGTGATTTCCGCTAGGACTAAGTTAGGTTGATCCAAAGACGTTGTTAGATCCACCCGAATAGGGACCTACAGATCTGTAAATATGTAATAGCATGCACATAAGTTCACTAAAAGTTACAAACACCTAAACCATACCACCTAAGATCACTCGAATATCATCCTTGATTTCATCAAAAATATTTACTGCAAATGAGATGAACGATCTCACGATTATGCAACCAGTTTCAACAGAAACCAGTTCAACCTTTTAATTCATTTTAGAACAGCCGACTCACAGTGTAAAATCGATATTCTCTACTTTACGTACTTGTTATTGATGGAGTAATCTACGTCCGGCTCATCAGCTCATAACTGAACCAATATATACCAACTTAACCGGTCTCGGTCCAGTTATCAAAACATCTATAAAACTAATCGAGTAATGATTTCCAAATATGTGGTAATGTAACATTAAAGTAATTTTATTCCTTGTTATGAAATACGTACGTCATTTCCAACCGTTTACTTTGTTTTCTAAATTCTTTGTGATATTTCTTGGATGATGATGCCTTGCAATTTCTTTTATCATATCTTATACTCGCTCGTTTTAAAAATTGATGCAACTTACATTGAAAGATTTAATTATTAGAGTTAATTACGTCGATAGAGCATCTGGTTTTTAAAAATTACAATATGTGGTTAATATGAATTGATGATTTCGATATATATCGCAAGTATACTTGAAAAGCTTACTTTTTGTGACACCGTGAAAATACCCCATCTAGTTTTGGGCCAAAAATGTCAAGATTAGAAGTTAAGGGGCTAAAAATGCCAATTTTGAAAGTTTAAGGACTTAAAATGAAAATTTTGGGTTTTTAGACCCATCACGCTACGCGATGGTTTCCTGACTAACTCGGTCGCGCTACGCGACAGAGAATCTCACATTTCAAGAAAAAGGTAGGCGTCGCGCTACGCGACGAAGAAGCTCACTGGTCTCATCGCGCTACGCGATGACCAGGTTAAGTAACTCAGGACACGTGGCCAACCACGTGTCAACACGTGGCAGCTTCTGATTAATTGCGGCGTCGCGCTACGCGACGGCCTTGGGGAAAAAGCCATTGCGCTACGCGATCGTCTGCAAAACTCGCCTATAAAAGGGCAGCTACGGGTTCAAGCCAATGCATCTCATTTTCACCTTCATTTCACACACTTAACCTATGTAATCGTGCCAAGGGTGTTCTAGGGTGTCGAGGGCTGTTTTCGTGAAGAACCGAGGTGTCATTACACTGTTTAACGCGCTGCTGATCTTGTAACGAAGTACAAGCTGAATTGGTGCTGATTTGTTAAGTTCTTAAGTTCCATCAAGCCGATTAAGTTAGGATTAAGGTTAAGTTACTTTACTAGTTACTTTAAATACATAAGATATAGCTTAGTTAAGGGTATAGTCGTTAAACTATAATTATTTTCCAATTAATGTTTTATAATGCAAAGACATTGCTTCCACGTGAAGTAATGTTATCAAAACTATTATTTTGACGGGCATGTAGTAACTGGAAGGGGGGTATCATTAGTAGACTCTTCTTTCCTAAGGAAAGCAATTCGTACAAATCCCAATCAACCGCGGGACCCGTTTGCTTACCTGGAGAAGTTTGCCAACGGGATATCCTTTATTAGGCCAAAGCGTGCTATTCCAAACGTCATATGTAAATTCAAAGTATTTTCATAAAACGACTATAATTATACTAAGGTTAGGTCAGACTTAAGAGTCTGCTGATCAGACCTCGATGCTGAACTGAATCAGACTTCAAGTCTGCTGATCAGACCTCGAGTCTGTTGAAACTGTAACAGACTTAAAGTCTGCTGAATAGTATCAACTAGATACTTATGCATGCCTATTATGAATATAGGTTGTTAAGCATACTGAGAAGAGGAGTTTGATATTATCCACTGATATACAAGGTGAATACGTTAACCTTTTACTGTCTGAACTGATTTTACTCTTGTAGTAGACTGGTTGTTTATTACAAAGAGTCTGATAAATGTTTGCATGAGATATAGTCTCTAAAATCGTTATAATACAAAATAGATAATAAAAGCAACTCAGACCGAATACACATGTGTCTGGATCCAAACATAACTGATAATTGGCATACAAAACCAAGTCAGTCATAACCAGTTCTCCAACAGGGTTACATAGCCTAGGGGAAGGTTGTCTCCGAACAGGGGCTATGTAGTCGGGGAACCTTTGAATTGTGTGTGTAGTGCAGTTGTACAAATCCCGGGAATGGACAGGCATTCCTGCTGAGATTGTGAACAGAAAACTATGTTTGTATGTAACGACTGTTATAAACTGTTTTATCGAGTCAACGTTTCACCAACATATAGCTGACGTGTTTTTTCCCATCCTTGCAGGTAACTAGATGATAATAGATGATATACAAGGATTGGAGTCATAGAAGATCGCTCAAGATGGCTTGTTTTTGAATATTACAAATCCTTGTATTATTAATATCACGGTTTTGTAAAACTGACTCGGGTGTTTAATTCCCGAGTAGTTTTGATAATGTAAATTAATATTTTAATATTTAAAGACTTCCGCTAAAATGAACCCGCTACTCTGATATATTTACAAAACAGGTACTAACTGATGGTCACACTCCTAGGCCCTGGATTGGGGTGTGACACTTTTTGTTAATTTTTTTTTGTATAACTACGTTGAGAAATGACAACGAAAAAAAAAAGAAAGAAAAGTTACGAATAAACCCATGAAACAAAATATTGGTACTTCGTCATCCTTTTACGTAATCGCACACAAAGTTAACAAAAATCTAAACTAAACTTTGTGAGTATACTTAGATTTATATCGAAATAATCCTTTCGGATTAGTCACATATTATGATCGTAATTGGAGCTTGACGTTCTTGAATGACGGTATTGTGACGAAAATGAGCATGGGTTTTTAAAAGGAGTATTTATTTTAAAAAAAAATGCTTTATTTAATTTGGGCAATTCAATAAAAAATGATGGGGCTTATCAATTAAGTTTTAACCGCCTCTTAGCGTTAGTACCTAAGTATGTTCAAAAAGTAAAGTATAATACGATACCCAAACATGTTCCTTGAAAATCTTAATAATGTTCAAACATGGTACTTTTTAAAACCACAAGCACTAACTACTTAATTAATGTATGTTTTTATCAATTTTATGTATATTAAAATTACTTTTATATCATTAAACTTTGAATTAGGTTATATTTATTTTATATATAATAAATATTGTGGATCGCTAGGGGCTCCGTCTGTCCGGACTCGTGGCCGGCTCGGGCTATCTTTAGCCAATGGGGACCGCGTACGGAGTATCCGGCGTTACTTAGTTGGTCGTTCAAAAAAAATTGTTTTGTTAAAATGAAAAAAAAGAAAGCATCGCGCCTTTTACTTTCAATCGTTGTTTTACGTATCAATATAGAGAGATCATATCTTTCATTTTAAAAAACTTTAACAACACTTATATTTTTTAATATGTGTTTAATTGAATTAAACATATACAGAACCAAATACATGTTTAGATGTTTTAATCGAAAATACAATCATTATTTCTTGTTACTTCCTATCACCTAAATTATCGGAACAATCAGAATGGATTTTAGGTATCCATTGTAAGCATTTCCTAGTATGAACATCGTTCATCATTTTAAGGCTATGTCATTTTAAGGTGTTACTAAATGAATGGATCTTATTAACGTCCATGTATGATAAATCATAGATCTATCCCATTGTTTTTCACATATCAATACTAATATATTTTTCTTTTTAATATTATAACATGTTTCTTTTTTCGAATTATGCATATAGTTAAAACTGAATGTGTTCTAAATGATTCGTAAAACTTAATTTTTGACGACAATATAGTATACTCCCCACCACTAGACTCGTCGACATTCAAGATAGGAATGATCACCTTAGTCCTTATAGCACATGAAGATATCATTTGATCAAATGGTTTTTGATAAATAGTTTTACTATATAAATTACCTTAAGTAAAAAAAAATGTAAAATTATGGAGTGTTTGGATATACTTAATTTTGACTTTATAAATATTTATGAAAAAGTTATGAAATCGATCGATAGAATTATTATTTAATAAATAGTTGTGAGTTTATCAAACTTTAAGTTTATGGATTAAATAATGCTTAAGCTGAAGTAAACACATCCATACGCTATTAAATTTTACTAAGTTCACACATTAAACTATGTTTATCCAAACAATTCCTTAGATAACATATGTACTTGAAGGGTTTTATTGGATTGTTTTCCTACTCGTTCCAACATTCTCGATAAAGGTTTTTGCATCATGTTTGCAATCTATGACCTGAGTCGAGTAATCATATCTTTGGTTATTGCCCTTCGATCCTTGGGACATGAAGTAAACTTACTGCTAACTGGCTGGGTATCACATTGCCATTTGATCGGGCCCATTCATCTCTTATGGCTTGGTTTGGCTCATTTGGTGTCATCTAAAAAAGATCTATTGGGATCAATTATTTTTATCACTGGGTTGATTACTTGAAGAATAAGAAATGACATTGTCTTCCAATCGAAAGGAATCAACGAGTGACTTTTTGATGACATCGTTCATCTTTTTTTTTTTTCTTCTTTTTTTTTTGGTGGCATTATAGTTCTAGTAAATGCTGTGTTATTTGGATAGAATGGATGATGAACTCCCTGATGTACTTGTAACGGTTGTTCTGTACTTGGCCCATCTAATTTCTTATTAGTCGTGATTTTACCAATAGTTCTAAGAATCATACTCCTATTTCACCTTTATCATAGAATTCATTTGAGGACATTCTTCCTCACGCACCACCGTTGTTACATTATACTATTGTAGATGCTTTGCATATTGGCGTTATTAAGCACAAAACACTTTTACTTGTCATATAAAAAGATTTTAGCGAACTCAACCAGCTTAAAGAAAATCAACATATTATAAAAGCAAGAGACCATATAGACTCATAATCTAGTGTTTATAAGTAACTAACGTTATTGTTTATAAATGGTGTTTTATACACCCGTTTGGAGGCTTCCTTAAACACGAATTAAAGTGTATGACCAACAAAACACCAATATTATTTAAAATCTAGTTGTATTTTTATATATTTTCGTCCTACATTATTTTGAAGGTTTCCTACCGTATTATCTTAACACAAGCTTGCATAATTGCATTTACTATATAGTTGTATTTTTGGATCCATTTTCATATTGTCAACAAACATTAATAAACTTAATTAACATAAAGAAAAATTTACGTTAATAATCTTGTTATTTTGCGTTAAGTCAAAACAATCATGAATATTGAGGCAGATGACGTCAGCTTACCGTCATCCGTACATGACTTTGATAAGTCAACGCGTTTCTTTTTCTCTAATTCTGAAAGTTTCCCCTATTTTCGTGGGGTGAAATAATATTATATACATATAAATTAATAAATAACTAAATTTAAGAGGAAATTGCTTTCATTAGAATCCGAGCATTGGTTCAAAATGAGCTTCTACGTTCAACTCCCGGAATTGTTTCCGTGTCATCCGTACCACCCCATCAGGTTTACAAAACGACGTTTTAAGCCCCTTAGCTTTTCCAAAAAGAACAAAAATAGATCTTTCTTTTTAACCTCATTGTTTCCGCGTCATACGCATATATGTCCTGAATTATACGCATATATGTCCTGAATTAAAGAACTTAATGATTAGCATGTATTACTTTAAATAAGATGCACTTTAAAATATATTCAAACTAGCTAGATAAATATTGACTTGCATGTATTCACTCCAAAAAATAATAATAATTTATAAATTGGAGATTCATCATGAAAACTCATATTTTCTGAAATATTTGGTGATAAATGTTTCCCTTTCATGCTTATTTGAACTCTAGCTTGTTCCTCGTCCACAACATATATATTATTAAATTTAGGAACTAAACTATATACGAAACTTGCAATTAATTTGAAGATTAATTGTATTCGTTACCTGAACTTTGAGATTTAATGATGAACTCTTCTGCATGCTTCTCAAATAATCACTGTTGTGGTGATAATCTTTTTAATTGCATGTGTTTAATTATAAAGGAAAAGATGGTGTAGAACAGTAACGGATCTAGACCAAAATCTCAGGGGTAACGTTCAAAAATATTTTTTTTTACCATATTTCATGAAATATAAACGGATTTTTTTTACCATATTCATAAAATAACCGCATTTTTTTTGCCGTATTTCATACAATAACCTTCTTACCGTATTTCATGCAATAATTTTTTTAACTTGGTGTTGACTAATATCATCGTTTTCTTGGTTCGTTTAAAAAGATTGCTAATAATATTTTGCCGTTTCATCTTCCAAGTTCCCTAATTTTAGAAGAAACAAAATTTAAACAATAAACCCATAATCAATTTCAATTTACACACAAACCCTAAATCTCTAATCAATTCCAATTTAGATATAAACCCCAAATTCTTAATCAATTCCAATTTCCAGTTTACATTATCAATATATCCAATAAACCATAATCAATCATTCAAATATTCAATTGCATATAAACAATTCCAAATTAACAATTTATATAAACAAATTAACAATTACAATTTTAGATAAGAGTAGAAGAACACCTAAATTGAACAAGTAGAAGTCGACCTGTAGAAGAGGGACTGAGGGAGCATCGGACATCAGCCACTCGGCTGTAGGGTGGGGGTCCGATGACCAAAAGAGGGCAGTAGAGGCTCAGGGAAGCGTAGGGTGAAAGCCGCGGTTGAATGATTTGTTGAATGCTAATGTCTGACCTAAATCGAGCGTCCAAGAATCAGGGAACAACGAATAATTTTTGCTTTGAGCATTAATTTGGTTGGACTTTAATTGATTTTAGCTTTTAATTTGGATGGATTTATACAAATAGGGGTAATGTTATTTTTTTAGGGGTAATGAAATACAAAAACCGACTAAAAGATTAATAAATTTTCACTGCCGATGAAAAGTTGAGGGGTAGCGGATGCTACCCCTGCTTACAAGCTAGGTCCACCACTGGTGCAGAACTATCTTCGGAAGGTGATATGCCTATGAAATGTGGCTACTATAACAAGTGGTGGAATTTTGATTCATGAATATTACTAGCTGGCACAAGCTTTTTACCAGGCTTTCCTTTAGAAGTTAGAAGTCTTTTTATTTACATTCAGTGTCGTAAAAGTCGGATTCCAAGGCCGACTAGTCGGTCCTCGGACCCCTACCTTGGAGACTTTTTCCAAGTCTGTCTGGATTAGTCGAAGGCGGTCAAAAGTCGGACTAGTCGGGTTAGGCGGTCAAAAATCGGGTTAGTCAGGCTAGGAATTTCTAAAAGTCGGCAAAAAGTCGGGCTAGGTGGTCAAAAGTCGGGCTAGGCGAGCTAGGGTTCTCTAAAAGTCAGTTAAAAGTCATTTAAAAGTTGCTGAGTTAGCTAGAGTACTCCCCGAGTAATCCAACTACTCCCAACTCCCCAATCGTCCGCCTAGGGTCCACCTAGCAACTTTTGCAACACTGTTTACATTACTGTTTTTTTTAAATAAAATCTATTTATTACCCTTTTTTTTTTAAATGTATGAGTTATTTTAGTGGAATATTGAAGAAACTTGCTTACGGTTGTCTTGAAATATGTTAACATCGAATGCAAGAAACCGAAATCTCTCAAGTCCACATATATTATTCTCACACATTTATATCTATATACAAACAAACAACATAAACATTAATAGCTTCTCAAGCAAGTACTAGCCATAGTGTCGATCCTTGTAACGGGTCGACTATCATGCTATTTAAAATACACCGCCACAACTTTAAATAAAACATCATTCAAACATACACATCATGAGCATCACTGTGGGCATGAACAACACACACGATATATCCTGCATATATGCATAGAACATACAATCAGAAGACCATAAACCATTCATTCGTCTTGTAGCTCCTATAAGTTAAAAACTGTTCAAATCATTTGAAACAGAAGTCCAATTATAATTATCAGAGAAGTTAACATTTATTAGGCCAATCAAATAGTTTTTAGCTCACTTAAAATCGATCTTTAAAAATAGCTGAAAAAGCTCATTCAAAACCAGCTTATATATATAATTTTCAAGCCGACTCGAGCCGACTATTATTATTATAAATCTGGAGCGGACGTGAGCTCACTATTTGGCCTGCTTTATAAAAAAATCATCACCTTCTCACTTTTTATGTTGTATCTATCATATCTGAAAAATACAAAATAATTAATATTCTAAAAATATATATATAAGTTGGCTCGAGCTTATACCGAGTCAAGTTCAAGCTCAGATTTCAGCTCGTTAAAGAATTTTTAAGCTCAAACCTAAACCGAAGGTGTCTCGGCTTGGCTCGCTTGTTAAGCAGCCCTAACATTAACACAACAGTCTCGAGTCACGAAACTTACAGAAAGGCGCGGTGGTCCACCGCTGGTTATCACCCTTGGTCCAACCCCAGAGATAAATTTTGGTGCCATCATGAACACCACCATGATCTTTATCACCATTAAAGGCATCCACATTGAGTTTGATCTTATTAACCTGCCTCACTGCATGAAAACCATCACCCAAATCCTTGCTCTGGCTCCAAAGAACAGACTCATCAAGCTTATCTGGATTGTATTCCACCAGCTCAACCTGCACAAACATTCATAAATTGATATATCAGGGGGTGTTTGGCATTGGGCTTTCAAAATGATTATGAAGCATGATATGGTAACCAAACAAGGCATCAAGAAAAGAGTGCTTGAAGACGTGATCTAAATGTACAAACACTTTCGTTCATGTTTCTGTTGTGGATCAATTTTATGATTCTCCAGGATCCCTAATCTCGCCGAGATCCTGACTTCAACTTTTTTTAGGATCCTGAGTGCTAACGGTTTATTTCGATATTAGCCTTGACTTATTCTTGCAGGTGATCATTGGTGACTTAATTAACTAAAAAGACTTGTTAATAACCGAAGACAAACGTGTGGAGTGGGTCCATAACGACTAGGTGTAATGAACAAGTTAAAGTCCTAGTAATCAGGTGGGATCCTCGGAAGCAGCTACATTTATTTCATTAGATATTAATTACTTTTATAAAGGTGACTATAAAGGTGACTGCTATAATACTTATTTTTACGGAAGACTTAATAGCTGGATGAATAAAGGCACGTGAAGAATGGTCTATAACGGCTATATGAGTGTTGCCGAAGCTGAAAACCTAGCAAATAGGCTAGATTTTCGGGATACCAGCTATTTTCCTTCACTATATAATAAGGCTCATGCATGACTTAGAAACACAACACTTTTGCACTCACAACATTTTCACTAGTGCAACTTAAACGCCATTGCAATTGTCTCTCGATTTGTAAACTTTTTCATTAATAAAATCTGAGTCATGTGGATAATTTTCCCCTCAGGAGGTTTTTTGCCGGAGATCCTCAATAGGATCAAGGGTTTTTCCTTGCTATAGCTTGTTTCAACCATTTATTTTACTACATTTACTTGTCAGTTTTCTGAAAAACACACTACCTCACATTCTAATTTTGATCACTTAATTGTTTCGGTAATTTTTGACCAAAACAGTTCCTTCGTCTATAAATATACGAATTTCCCTTGAATGGTTCGGTTCATTAACATAATTATGTCTAATACAATTTTTGGGTCTACAACCCATTTAACACTGTTATTTAGGTTCCGATTCAAATTAACTTGATCTATTTATGAGCGTAAATAAATTCATACCGGTTGCTCGGCAGCGGCAGAGTGTTTAATTGCCTGTCCAGTAGCTTTGTTGACCAAAGCAAAAGAGGGGAAACCCTCTTCGTCCTTCACTTTCGTGCTATACTTCTCATCTTTTATCCAATGCTGTGTAGGAGTTGAAAAACAATGTCAACCAAACCAGAAATAATTAAAAAGGTTCCCAGTAAACTCGAACATGTTGGCAATTTCGATTTAAAAATGGAGGACAAATAGTTTTTGGTTAAGATAATGATTGATTCAAGTTGTTAGGGATAATTTTATTTGTCAATTTAATTCTTATTGTTTAGATACAAACCTGTTTATATTATATTTGATCTATATAAACCATGCAGGGTTTCAATATTATATTTAAGTTTTGTGATAGTTTCTTAATATAGTAAGCATCTGGGTGCTTGCCAACCGTTTGTATACCAATTGGTATCAGAGTCATGGGCGAAGTTTAGTTCCCGGGCCCTCCGTGTTTTTTTTTTTTTTTTTTTTTTTTGCAGTTGTGTAAATTTACCTGCTTTTTGTCAAAAAAATTTATGCGTTGTGTAAATTTACCCATTTTCGACTTGTCCAAGCTTTGCCCTTGATCAGAGTCAAGATCAAGAAACACTAGATCAATGAACCCGTGATTATGAGAGCATACCTGATGATGATCTGAAGCGTTGGTAGGTGCGAGAACGACTTTACCATCGCGGATGGTAAGCGAGTAATCGGTTTTGGCCTTGCAGTAAAACCTCACAGTGGGTTTGTTGTCCGTGTACTTTGGGGTGTGGGTGCTGTTGGTGGTGTGGTGAGAGTCATGATGGACTGCAACCGCAGCTTGCGGTTGTTGTTGGTGGTGGTGGGACTGCACGTTATTGTGGTGGCGATCCATAGTGTGAAACCTGGTTGAGCCGTGTGTTGGAATGTAGGAGTTACTTATATAGAGGAAGTAGATATATAAAGAGGTAGTTGGAAGATCTTTATTTTGGCCGGTGTGGAAGTGGTGCCCGCGATTAATTGTTTTTTTTCAATGGCATGACCACGTGTGTGGTCTTATGATACGAGGATTGATATAACACTAAAACTCTAAAAGCGCGTAAAAAATTACAATAAAAATCTTGCTGACTATTGTTTTAGTGTATGCGTAGTGGGGCGACAAGTTGGTGGTTTTTGGGTGACTTTGGACGATAACGGGGCGATATTGGGGCGGTTTCAGGGAGCGACATACTTTTGTCGCCGTTGGATTAAAAAGAAATATGTTTTTTTATTAAATGGGCAAGCGTTTTGGGGGAGGGGGGGGTGATTTTTGGGCTACAACACCGCTACACCTCTAAAATGATAATAACTCATCTACTGAAGTGACACCACGTGTCGAAAATCTTCTCATAGCCTTATATGTGATCTGATTAACAAATAAGTTGTGTGATAAAATGAAAATAAATTTTATTTTGAAGTTTTATTTAATGTTCAATTAATAAGAACAAAACAAACTTTTTTAGAAAGGTTAATATAATAAAAACCGAGAAAGGAGAAAACAAAACAGGTTGTCCTAAATTCATGCATGTATTAGTTGCCACATTTATTTTTTTTAGCTGTATTTAATTTTGTAGTTGTGTAACGATGATAAAAAAAAAAAGCTAAAAAGAAAAAAAAAATCCTATTTGTCCGTTAAAATAAAATAAAGCTAAAAAGAATATTAAAACACATTGCAATTTGCATAATATCATATTTTCATTTTAAGACTTGTGTTTTTAATAAAATCTTAAGTTTAATCTACTCAAACATTTAAGAACACTGATTTTTTTCACATGTGGTAATTAAAATCAAGTGTCTAATCTTTACTTTTTTCGCACTTATCGTATTATTGAAGAACATACTACCTCACTTAACGAATTTGTTCACAAAATTGCTTTGCTAATTTTTGATCAAAACAATCTGTATGATGTCTGATCCAACAAATAGATTGTCCATGTCATATCGGTCATCAGGCATGTTGCCTAACTCATACGACCTAACTTGACCTCCCAATCAAATGATCATACGCCCATATTTAAACAAACAAATGAGTATCAAATCATGTGTTTCTTATTAGATTTTCATAGATCATACGCCCATATGAAAACAGAGAGATGAGTATCAAATAGAGTTTTTCTTATTAAAAATTTATACGTCCATATGAAAATTGAAAAATGAGTATCAAATAACGTTTTTCTCATTAGATTTGTCATTTATTTGATACCAGACAAATGCCTGTAAATTATCTACCGCGGCTTAAGTTTTTGCCAATTATATGATACGACACAAGATTCCATCAAAATCTGCTATAAAAACTTTACGTTTTTTTAGAGTTTTTCATCGCTTCTCCCTACACATACATTTATTTATAAAAGTTGACCAGATACATAAAAATGTTCGTAAATTCTTAATAACCAGCAAACCTGAATTGCATAATAATTGATAAAGTGATGGCCGACTCGAATATCCCAATCAAACCACATGCCTCCCTCCACGTTTATATAACAAATTCAATTCTAAAACCATTTCAGTTACTAGTTAAATTACCGAACGCCATGTGCCCATCCTTGCAAGTTGCAATGACAAAGACTAGTCTTCTTTATCACACATAATCAAAACTCATCAACTCATTTGGTGTGGAGACGAGCACACACTTATTGATATATACTACACCTTACACATTATACTATAATACTCCTAAAAACAAGCATGCCACTTTTCTAAATTTTGTTGTTACAATCATCGAAAACGAATCCAAAAAATTCCGTTGTGAACCTCGGTAGTAGGCATACGATCACGATAATTCTTCATATGACCATTGTTGAAATAAATGCTTATTTAGAATTCAGTTTCAAACATATTATGTTTTACAAAAGTTCTCTTAACTTTTAATACCATATTTTATTTTTAAGATAAGTTGTTGTTGGACTTTAACGAGCTTTGACTACTGCTTGGTTGATTCGCATGGGCTTAGCATTAACCAGTGGCGGAGTCAGAAATTTTTTCCTACAGATTCGGGATTTTTTGGTGCTCGGTTTTTTCCAGCATCAAAGTTTTTGGGCCCGGATGGGTCGGGTCGGTCATTCGGCCAAACAAATAAAACGAAATATCACTATCATAACAAAAGTATATCGTCATTGTTTTCAGGCCCGAACTGCGAAGGAGGCGATAGTTTAGACCTCGTCGACAGAAAAGAAATTGGTCGGTTGCTGTTTTTGGCTTTTTTACTATTTAATTTTTATTTAAATATTATGTTTAATATTAATTTGTTGGGCTTATTAGCCCAGTCTGTTAATAATAATGGGCTTCTTTTATATATATATATATATAATTAGTTATTTTGGCTTATTTATACTGTTTGTTAGTAATTTTTATAGTTTTTTAAAAGCTTTTTATATTTTATAAAAATATATTTATTTCTAAAAAATTATTTAACTCAATTTTTCATAATCAATGGATTCAAATATTTTTATAAAAATGATACCGGGTTCTATTTTTATAAAAAATGATACCGGGTCCGATTGCCGAAAAACAATGGATTCTCTTGTTAATCGTATCTATAGATTATCTATATAGAAGTAAAATTGACTTGTCGGCGCCACAAGATTATCTTTGACTATTTTATTGTTTTTTTTTTTTGCATTTCAAAATAGTTTGTTTTTTTTTTAAAGTTATGCTTATACCCAACGAACGTAACAGATACTAACCATATTTGTGTCTGCTTGCTGTATGACGCTCGGTATTTTAATATATATTAGATATTTGTGCAATTAAAATAGCTAAGTTGGTTCTGGTCCGTTGGCTTTGGTTGTGTTTCCTTGAGTTGGAGTTTACCCCGGTTCGATTCTTGCTACAAGAAAGTGTTTTCTTCCTTTCTTTTTCCCCATAAATTTCACATTCATCCAACCATTTTGTTTGTTTTTGTTTTCTTAAGTTTTGGTAATGGTAAATTGTACGTCAAAAATTTCTTTTACCTTATTTTTTGTTTTAACCGATCGAGTTCGCGTACTCTCACCGTCTTTACGTCCGGGATCGACAACGCTTGGGTTTGAACAATGCCTGGATTTAGACACTCTGAGTTCGCGTACTCTCACCGTCTCCAAGCCCATGATCGACAACGCCTGGATTCAGACACCACGCCACACCATTGGTCCACCTCAATTTATATATTTTTTTCACTTTGGTTCCTGTATCGTGACGAATGTAACCGAACAATTTCTTTTGGTCCCGGTGATGTAGGCTGCCGCGGTCTAGTCAAACAATCAATTAAAAAGACTTAAATACCTATAATAAGTACGGTAAGTAAGGTCGTCTCCACAGGAACTCAAGGAAAGTGTTAATTTAATATTACTAAGTTAATTATTAAACTAAGGCGGACAAACGATGTCAAACGGTTTTTAGAAAAAGATTTAATTAAAACTAAATGATTACTTAAAAAGATTTGTAAACAATATTAATTAAAAGCATTCATTCTAGGTTCGGGTTATGTGTTCCATACGTTAATCACAGATTCTTTAGTCTTTAGTATTATAATAATTGCTAGTCTTATGGTTTGATTTATGATGACAAACGATACCCTAACCGAATCGTTGACACAAATGAACTCAGACTCCACAATTGTCAAATCTATGTCTAGGACAACTAACTCAATGATAAGGTTTGATGATTTTAGTTCAATGACACAAGAGTTTAAACCCTAAATGTTGATGAACAACCAAACAAACGTTACACAAATCAATAATCACAAACACAACCTTTAATCAACCAAATAACTAATTAAGCAAGACAAATTCATGTAAAATCAATCAAGCTCTATTCATTAAGCACAAGAATCTGTTCTCAACAGTATTTCACACAAAACCTTAGCCTAGAACGAACACGGGAACTTAGCCGAGCATCGACATAATCGTTAAAATACTTATCTTGATGAACATAAGATCTTAGGACAAACCGGAAGCCTTGGAACGGTGGAAAATCGTCCTAAGCAGCCTCTTTTGCCTCTGGAAGTCGTGATATCCGAAATAGGGTCGAAAAATCGTTTATATAGTGAAAACCCTAACTTTTGCCGACTTTAAGTATCTTCGCGTATCGCAAAGATGCATTTCCAGCATCTTCGCATATCGCAAAGATGCAACTGACTTCATATTCAGATTCGTCTAGTCAAGAAACATGAAATTCATATATTATGAGTCCCGTAACTCATTTTCTAGGCCGAGATATGCCCGTTTTACTAAAAGACACTTTCCTGGTAACCCATCTTGTTCAGTTTTCACTTCGGCTTCAAGTTTCTCATCCAATCCTTTCCCGAATCCTTCTTAACCCTCAATACATGTTTCCCCATGCTTCCATCATCTTGAGGCTTGCTTAATCTTCATCTGGATGGCTCTGAATTAGCTCGTTTAGGCTCCTTAACTTCCAATGTCCTAAAAACACATAACAAGGCTTGAAGTACCATTGTTCATCCATTTATTAACCTAAATATAACTAATTAATATATAATAATAACTAACTTTTACCCAACCATCACCCCGGCACCGTAACGAGCATGACGTAAACCGACCAAATTCCTGTAGCTCGCCACCTCAACGACTGCAACCACTTGGGTTTTACCAACACCCGATTTTAACAATCGATGCCACCCATTGGTCCACCTCAATTTTTATTTTATCTTTGTTTTAGTTTTCGTACCATAATTGTGACAATCGTCAATTTCAGGTTAACTCCGTTAACTCAACTCCGTCAATTCAAACTTAAGATCACTGAATCTATAACGCACACTTCATTACATTTAAACTAGGGTTTAAATGACGCTTAACACTTACTACATGTGTAGTCTTTCGGGAATTGCACCGAAACGCAAACGAGTTGACGCAAACGATTGATGAATAAACGAAAAACGTCAAAACAGTAATTATGTGATAATTATGTGTTAGACTTATGTGTTATGTGATAACATGGTTATAAACGTTAACTCAAGATGTAAACAAGTAAGTTAAGCTAGATAAGTAATACTTAGAAGTGGAAGGGCCAAAGTGTAACATAGTATTCTATAAATATTAATAATAACTAAACCCTAACTATTATTTTCTTTCTCCCCAAGACCCCGATCGGAAACCCCACCCCCTTGCTCCTTGGCTGCCGTCGACTTACACACACATATACAACCAAGAATTCAAGTGTTTGATTGAAGAATTAGGTGCTAGAAATGTATAATCGATTATCCTATGCATCCTTTATACTTGATTTTGATGTTTGGTGGGTTAATTGAAAACCCTAGATTGGCCGATTATGTGTGTATAGGAAGTTAATATGATTGTTGATTTGATAATGATATGATAACTAGTATTGATATTGTTACACGTTAATTGTTGTGTTTTTGATTTGAGTTCAAACAAAAACCCTAATCATGTATGTAATGTGTAATTTATGTGCATGGATGGTGTTTATGGAGTCTAGAGTGTTATATGAATGCATGATAGTTCATAGATAGTTAATATGTTGAGTTTGGATGCAAACAGTTTCTGGACAGAATGTGTTATTGATGTTTAAGTGACTGTAACGAAGTGTAAATTTGAAAATTGGTTGAGATTATTGATACTACAGTAAACTAGGTTGAGTCTAGTTTCTAAAGAATATAAACTTGTAATTTTTGGACAAGTAGAAGTTAACTTTTATGATTTTACAAAAACGTTGTGCAAAGCTGAGCTGTTAGACCTGCTGTTAGGTTGTTTTGTAAATGTTATATCTCATGAACTACGAGACCAATTGGGTTGGTTCCACTTCTGGAAGTTGACTCATTGAGTTAGGAACCTAACCCAAGTGGTCTTGCATTTATTGGACTTTTCATTTAACGGAAATTGCAAATAACATTCTGTTACGCATGAGTTTGACTGTTATGAGTTTGCTGTAATGATTTGATGATTGTGAGAAAACTATGTGGAATAAAAATATAATAAAATATGTTCTGAAAACCTAAGACATATATGCTTCTGTGATGATTTTTGGTAAATTAATTGAGATGCTATGATCGGTGAGATAGTACAATCTTTCAAGTAGAATTTCTGTCTCGGTGAAACTAGCTGCTGAGTTTTGTGAAAATGCATGAAACATGATACTTGCTAACTTATTATCGTGTTTTGACCAAATTGCCCTTGAGGGGAATGATTGCAAGTTAATTGTCATGTTTTGACCAAAATGCCCTTGCGGGGAATAATTGTTAATTGATTGTAATGATTTGACCAAATTGCCCTCGTGGGGAGTAATTGCTAGTGATGTACTTTATGAATACATGACACGTAAATTATTGCTTACACATGTAACGTATAACAAATACATTTGTTAAAGTCACACACAATTCACAAACGAAACACGAAACATGTTATATGCATAGGTATTATGTGCCGGGTCTAGAGACTCGATAATATTCCGACACTTAGAAAAATCTCTTTGTTGTTTTAGAACGCTAGAGAGTTTTTCTGTGACGCGCACCTTGGTGATTTAATTTGGGAATATCTTGGCAGACAGTGAGTTTCACTTTCCCTTTTAAACTGTTTTAAATGCTTTTCTCTTGGGGGAGATAACATACTCCGAAACGCATTTAAGATTTTTGTTAAAAAATTATATATCACTTGTAAAGACTAAGTGGCAAACGCGTTAACTAAAGTCCTTCATAACATCGAACCGGTTAATATTTGGATAATAGCGAGTCACTGTTGAGTAGTACTACTGGGTTTGACAAACCCCACCCAACGCTAAACTCGACTGGAGGTCGAGCGGGTGTAATCTTGGCTAAACACATACCATGGTCTGGATGACCTGGTGGCAAGGCAAATGATAAACAGTCAGCTTCGGTGTCGAACACTTAGTGATACTTGTTTTATAGGCTAGCTACCTATAGATATATAATTGACATAACACTATCTGGTAACGCAAAACGCTGTAAAGCAAAACGTTGTAACGCAAAACGCTGAACGCAAACGCTAAACATTTATTTTTATATAACTTGTGAACTCACCAACCTTGTGTTGACACTTTTAGTATGTTATTCTCAGGTAGCCGAGGCGGGCGCGCGGTTTAGGAACATGCATTGCTTGAAACATTTTAATTATGCAAACTTATTTTTAAACTGTTATCATTGGGTTTTAAGTCGTCCTGCGTGACGTAACATTGTTTTCTATGGTTTTACGCTTCCGCATTTAATTACTCGTAAACGTTTTCATGGTTTTGAAACATTGTTTTATGGTTTGATTATAACTAATGATTGCGATCCTGTTAGTTCACACCCTCTGGCGGTAAAACTCCGTTAGTGGATTTTGAGGGTGTGACAATAATGAACGCAACGGAAACCATAACATGCACGACGAAAACTGGTCGAATTCGCGTAGACTTACAGCCTCAGCGTCCAAGACATACAACGCCGGGTTTTACTAACGTTGCTTATACCTTAATGAACGTAACTAACACAAACCGAATTCACGCCAACACACCGTCGTAACACTAGGGTTTTACCAATGTACGGGTACCAATAGCTAGGTTTTGCCGCTACTTTTTTTTTTTGTTTTAATTTTAAACATGTTAATTTAACAAACTTTTTTTTGGTTTAGTTCCAATGTCGTAATGAACATAGCAAATATTCACCAAATTCGTGTTTAACTTTCCGTTACTACGCTTGGGTTTTACTGAACGATTTCCCGCTAACGTTGCTTATACCTTAACGAACATAACTAACACTGACCGAATTCACGTCAACACACCGTCATAACACTCGGGTTTTACGAACGTACGGGTACTAATAGCAAATACTCACCGAATTCGTGTTAACTCTCCGCTATTGCGCTTATATTCACCGAATTCGTGTTAACTGTCCACTACTACGCTTGGGTTTTACTGAACGATTTCCCGCGCAATGCGCTGGTAATTTACTAGTTATATATAAAACCGAAAATTGACCGGGTTCGGCCGGTGAATGTATGTGGCTCCGCCACTGTTAAACGGCACAAGTTAATGAGTGGGCTTGGCCCTTAAGTGATTACATGTTATGGGCTCGTGTCTTGATAAAGAGGAAAAGGAGTGCATTTTTGTGTGCATCATCGTAACTTCATAAGCATACCTTCTCAATCATGCTGGACTTAATTAGCACTCTTGTCTAGACGTGCACAAAAAAACCGGTTCCGGAACCTAACTGGTGGAACCGAACCGGAACCGGTTCCAGTTCCAACCCGGTTGGTACAATACCCGGTCCGAAAATCGTACCCGAAAATCGTACCCGGTTCTCCTATTTGTATGTCAGTATCAGTTCCTACCCGATTCTTAATTGGAACCGGTTCGGTTCGTACCTGGAAAAACCGGTTCCGACGGGTGTTTTTTGAAGGGTCAAACAAAAGTCAAACTAGCCGTTGGAACCGGTTCCAACGGTAATATAGCCGTTGGAACCGGTTTTTTAGACACCAATTAGCCGTTGGAACCGGTTCCAACGGTAATATAGCCGTTGGAACCGGTTTTTGAGACAATAGATCCGTTGGAACCGGTTCCAACGGTAATATAGCCGTTGGAACCGGTTTTTGATGCCCAAACCTATATATAACTTGTTTCCACCACTTGTTTCACCACCAAACTCAAAAACAAAATAAAATACTACTCCTTTAGTATTTAGTTTTGATTTGTTTTATTATAATTACTTTTGTTACTCATGATTAATTTTTGTTACTTTTTTAATAACGACGAACATTTTATTTATTTAAAAAATAACTATTACAAACATTATTAAAACATAAACGATACTAAACATAACAACTAAAACATAAAAAACAAAGTCCGTCGTTTTAATCCGGGAATACTTATTTTTGGGTTGTAGAGCCGGACGACTCTCCCACTTCCGTTTTTTTAGCTTCCAACCTTCTTTTCTCTCGACAATACTTACTCGTATGTTTTCGTAATGTCGAGTTGGACCCTGCTTTAAGAAACTTCGAGCAATATTTGCAACGTGCCAACTCATGTGAGTCGGTCATGAGACACAAATCGTAATGAACCCAAACATCGGGGCATCTTGTTGTTTCGATCACCATAACAACGTCATCATTAGTTGCCATTTGTTGTCGGTTTAAGGTTAATTGTGGTTTGGAGTGTGTTTTATAGTTTTGGAAGTGGTTTAACAAGTACACAAACAAACCTTGCTATTTATAGTAAGAAAATAACCTATTTGTAGTTAAAAAACCGGTTCCAACGGTCAAAAACGGCTATATAGCCGTTGGAACCGGTTCCTAACGGCTATAATATTTAAATTTCAAAAAAAACCGGTGGAACCGGTTTTTACGTACCCTACCCGGTTCTTAAAAGTTAGCATATCTGGGCATCGGTTCGGGTCGGGAACCGAACCGGTTCTTGATTGGAACCGGTTCCATTTTACAACCCGGTGTGAAAAAACCGGTTTCGAACCGGTTCGGGTTTTCCAGATGAACCCGATTTGTGCACCTCTACTCTTGTCCTTAATCGTTTGATTTAATTGTTTGTATTTTTTCATCTCGTCACATCGTTCAATTTAGATTTGTTCGTTTGGTCTTGTATTATAATATCACCAAATTGGTAGAGACTTGGAGTAGAAATTCTTTATATGTGGGATGCTCATAACTTTACTGCTCTTATGTTTATATATATGTATCAAATTCATGTTTCTTGACAACCATAAACTCTTCTACAAAACTTTCCCTAAAATATTAAGCAAACTAAACAAAACCTAAAACCTTAAATAAATATAACCAAAACATCAAAATAATCCACACCCTGAATATTTTACAGAACTCAGAGTCAGATATCACAATCACATATAAAACTATTGTCTAAACAACACGCTACCCGCTACTACACTGGGTTCATGACTCGATCATTGACTGCTTTCTTTCCCGCTATCCAAGCTCGCATTGTTTCTTCCATCTCGGGCTCAGGCAACAGCCCTTTCGACTTCATTTCTAAATAATACTTATACGCTTCCTCCAACTTTCTATTTAAAAAAAGCCCGTTTACCAACGCCACATAAGCACTCCGATCCGGGTCAAGCCCATTTCGAACCATCTCATCCCATAACTTCCAGACGTTCTCAAAATCACGCCATCTACAAAACTTCCTAATCAGCATAGTATACGTATCATGATTCGGGCAACACCCCATTTGATTCATCTTTTGCAAGATCAAAAGCGCCTCTTTAGACGTCCTACACGCGCGGAAAAAAACATGGTATGTTTGAACAGTAGGCACCAACCCTCTTTCAAGCATATCATCGAACACCTTAAACGCATCCGAAGATTTCCCCTTTAATCAACAAGTTGTAAGTAACCACATTTGGACGAATCCCCTTTTCCTTCATCGACTTCATAAGCTCACGCGCTTCCGTCTCAAGCCCGGATTTACAAAACGCGTGAATCACACCGTTGTAAATCCTTATATCCGGTTTCACATCTGAACCTTTCAACTCGTTAAAAATCTTGATCACTTCTCTAACTTCATTACATTTAGAATAACAAGTAATAATCGTCGAATACGATGCCACATCCCTCGGGACCCCTTTATTACACATCTCCCACCATACCCTTCGTCCCTCGCGTGGACTGCAAATAAAGTTACACCATCCGTTAAGAATAATATTATAACTCTTCGTTGTCAAAGCGTACACATCTTCGTTACGTTTCAACAAAACCTCGGCTTCTTTAACGTTTTTGTACCGACAAAGCGCAGATAAAAGATCATGAAACTCGTGATCACCGACTCGGAAGTTAAATCGTTTATACGCATAAAACGTTTTAATAGCATTGTCTACATCATGAACAGCTGAATACCTTCTGATCATGATTAACAACGTTTGCGGTGTCACCATCGACGCCCCACCGTTTCCTCCACCCTTGTTCATTTCACTTACTAACGCCCACGCCGCATTGAACCGTCTCATTTTCCCCAAAACCGAGATCACGCAATGGTAGTCACGGTACGAATGCGCGTAATTCGGTTGTTTTCGGACCCATTGGAAAAACGTAAACGTGGCTTTCCAATTATTCCTCACCTGAGAAAGAACTTCTGTTACCAATTCCGGCGAGGCTGCCACGTCACATTTCGCAAGATTGGACCTCACAGACGCAAAATCTCGACCCGGTGGTCCGATTATGTCAATTATTAACTTCACTTGTGCATCAATTTCATGTCTTTTGACAGAATCTTTAACCAAAATTAGATCATCATCGGAATCTGGGTTTCGTAAATTAGGGGGTTTAATTGAGAAATTGTGCAAGGGGTTTGATGGATTAACATGTTGAGATAAGATTCTGCAAGTGGTTGAACTGAAACTGTTGTGATTTGAAAGTGATAATAATAATGATGATGGGCTGAATTTGGTTCTGTATATCCACATTGTAATTGTAAATGTAAACCTAGTTTGGGAATGGAAGCATGATGGTGTCATGAGGGTGATTGGGTGAAGTGGGTTTGAGTCGAAGGAAGCAATATGCGTACATGAGCAGAAGTAGAGTTACAAGAAACAAAGTACAGAAACAACACATACCAGGTGTTCGATGAAATGCCCCAGAGAGAACTGCTTCTGTTTTCCTATAAAACCTAGAGGGCGTTCTTGCCTCTTTCCGCAAGTATTTAAGTACCAATATTTTTTTATTAAATTATATATTTTCCATTTAAGATAATTGAAAACTAAATATCCTATAAAATGTACCATTTCAGGCGGTGTTTTAAATACCGGTTCATACTGGCGGGTTGAACCGGTAATACCGGGCTTCACATATCAGGCCGGTATTTTGAGCCTGATATTTTTGACGGTTTGCTAGAACATAGAACTGACGGTTTTTCCTAAAATACCGGTTTAAACCGGCAAACCGGTTTAAAGTCTAAGAGATTTTTGATATTTTGTGGCCTATAATATTTAAAAATTACTTTTAACCTAGCGATTAACATTGATACGAGTAGGGGTGTTCACGGTCCGGTTTTCGCGGTTTTTGGGTCAAACCGTGAACCGAACCATTGGTAACGGTTTTTGATTCTTGTAAACCAAAACCAAACCGTTGAACTTTTAAACCAAACCGAACAAAACCGTTCATTACGGTTCGCTTCCGGTTTGGTTTCGCGGTTTGAGACGCGAATAATTTGAAAATGTTTAACATATATAAATACAATTCGCCCATGATCATGTTTAAACACAATTCGTCAAGAAATTGAAAATACATCGGAATAAGCGGCTTGAGTCTGAGATCATAAAGTATATCTTGATTTAAGGTTTAATACTTTAATGAAGAAAATTTAAAGGCCGATTCACTGCAACTTGCTACTGCGTTTGGAATTTGAGCTCAACCATTTTTCAGTTAGTATTTAGTTAATAGTTTAATATGCATGTTATATATTCATTTGCACTATCAATTCATATTTAACACAATTATTGATATTATATATATATAACATAAAATATTTTTAAAAAATATATAATTATATTTTACGGTCCGGTTTGGTTTTGTATGGTTCGTTTTTTATATAAACCGTAAACCAAACCGTTCGCTCCGGTTTGAAATTATTGAAACCGACCGACCGAAACTTGAACAAAAAACCAACCGTTAAACCGAACCGATGACCGGTTTGGGCGGGTTCACGGTTTCGAACCGAACCGTGAACACCCCTAGATACGAGTATACTTTTGGATTATTTTTTAAAAAAACAAGTAGTGTGGTATTATTTTTTAATTATGGATTAACTATTGAATTATATTTTATATGGAATCATATGTTTTTGGATTATTTTTGAGTTGAAGCTGTAATTATATCAAATTACAAGGTAAACTACATAACACGGTTGAACATTCCGGCACAACCGGTTCAAACGGTTGTACCATTTTTCAGCCCAATCCGGTATGAGTAAAAAAGCGGTTTTTAAAACATTGATTTCAGGTAATCTACGTAATATGTGCATTATACGTTACAATATTTTTATTCTATTAAGTCCAGGGCATATCTTAATGTTTAGGGCGTAAAAGTTGAGTTGACAAAGACAAGAGGCATACCCCACAATTCATGGGTAAAGGTGTGTTAAATGAAAGACGGACTAAAATGTTAATGGGCTTTAAAATCCTCTACAAACAGTTGTTTAAAAATCAATTTTTCATTTAAGTAAGAGAGGTAAAGGGGGTTAAACAGTTTCCTTAGATTGAGGTGGAGTGAAATGGGGTAAAGTAGGTGATGTTGTGCTTACATAGAGTTAAGGAGCGTGGATGTATAACCCATGACCTTAGTACTTCAATAGAAATTTAATCATAAAGTCAGTCACATATAAATATAATGTGGATACATAATTACAAAATGTGTATATAAAAACGAAATATAATGGTTAAACGGTCTTTTTGGTATACACGACAAACAGTAGAGTTAAATCGTCAAAATCAAGTTAAAAGTCCTATGGTGTTATCTCAGTTTCCACTTGGTAAGGGTTGATTGGCTTAAGTTCATGCGAAGATTGCTAGTGTGGTACTGCTGATATTGTTTTTAGGATTATGTTATGTTTGACTTCTGAAATCTTGATGTAAAAATGTATGATGATGTCTTTGATGTACTTGGTTCATGATTTCTCACAAGGCATTGTAAAATTTTATAGTGTCACACCAGTTAGGTAGCCGATTGCTCATTATATGTTAGTTCGTAGGCATGGATGATCCTCATACCTCATTATATAAACTTATTTGCTTAAAACTTACCCTTGAGGAATCCAAATCTCATACTTACTCAAAAAAGCGATTGGGAAGTGTAGTATTATTAACAATTTCATTTTTAAACCTGTTTAAGTTTTTAATTACTTTCAAGTACTATTTGTTATATATATTTTTTAAAGATTATGTAGTTTGTTGAAATATGTAGCACATAAATCAATATGAGATGGATTTCGGGTAGCTGATTGGGTGTCATCTAATACCATAATTATCAAAGACCGTAAATTTTTTAATAATTGATCTCAGTACTAGTTATAAAAAATAAGACGACCATGTTTTCAAATAAGTTCAAAGTCATGGTTTCGTGGTTGCAAAGATTTGTGTGGTATCATTAGGAACATCCAAAGAAGGTCAACGCCTTTTATCAGGTGTCATAGGTATAATACGTAAACCGAAACTTAGTCAAAACCGTAGTACAAGCGATGCTTTGGTTTACATTAAAATCAAGTAGCACACGTCGATACAAATGAAACCTACTTCATGTCTCACTCGGCTTCAATTACATTGTCTAATGGCACGGCTTCAACTGCACTGCCTAAGGGCCACGAAACTTCAACTAATGAATCTTGATACTAATCTGTTTCACAAGTGTAATATCTTTTTGGGGTTGCAGGCCTGTTCAAACAACAAAAAAGAAAAGAAAATAATACCCCTCTTTGGCCATTTTTATTAATATTGCATGTCACAATTTCAACCCCTTTTGGCCTCTATTTACAAAATGCCTTGTTTAAAATTTCTCTTTGAACTCCTTTTGACCTGTTAGCCCGAATAGAGTAGAAGGTACAACTTACCAAAGCCATCTACAAGCAAAGTGTATTGATACACAAGATCCATGCATAAATAGGGAAGGTTAGCGTGGTGCGTATGAGGATATGTAGATTTGGCATCTTGAAGCGTCGTTTGACAAGCACGTTGGGCCACCACCTGGAAATCTTGTGGACGAACATTGGCAGCAGGATTACTTGCATTAATAAAGCCGACCTACGTATGTAAGAAAGCATAGTTATAGAACGTCACTAATTTTTGAAAACTTAAAGGTGTGTTTTAATAATAGTAATAGTAATAATAATACCTCAGCAGCTTGATAGAAGAAAAAAGAAGCCGCAAATAGATGCTTTCGACCATCACCGCCACCACCATTCCATACACCACCAAAAGCGCATTTCATGTGTGTGCAAGTTGAGTCATTTACTTTTAGAGCTTTTAATACTTCTGCCTTGCACTTGTTCATGTTTGAACCAGAAGTAGGTGCTGAAACTTTGTATTTAGTTCCTCCATATCTATAAACCCCTAAAAGACAAGACACTATAACTATTAATCAAATACAGAATGACCGAAGTTTAACTGGCATTAGTGCTAACCATTATAACCAGCCAAGATGCATGGGTTGTCAGCCTCTTCTGCAACACCAAGGATCTTAGCTCGAGCTGCAAATAATCCATAGTTCAAAAACTGCAATGATAAATATTAAACGTCAAACGCTCATGAGCAAATCAACATGACCGGATGCAAAAACATACATATCCAAATTGTTATTGTAATAATTAATAATACTACATTTTAACTTTTTCTTTCGGTATTTTTTTATATGCATCTGAAGGCAAACCTGTGAGCATAAAGGTAATATTTGGTTCCCATGAGAAACATTTCTTTCACATAAGGATCCTCCCCTTGTGCTACCGTCGGTGCCTTGGCCGCATCTGCTTCTGAAATAGCATATGCCATTTGTACCGATCCACCACCAAGATCAACTACCCCAACAGTGTCCGAATAATCCTTGCCTATATTTTTTAACAGATAATTTATGGCCACCTGTAGCCATTAAATTTTTTTAATATACGAAACACTAATATGATATAATAACATGTAACATACGCAACTTACCCATAGGTATGAACCTTCTTGGCTTCCATCCAAAATAGTTATCCAATCATCATTTGTCTTGAGGCTGCTCCTAACTTTTAGAAAATCTTTCACCTAAGCATAAATCCAAATTGAAAGTAATACCGAATAAATACCAATTTTATTTGCAAGAGGATTGTATTTACAGATTGCATAATTCTTTCAGATACATTGTCTCCCAATTGACTCAAACCAACCGTTACCTACATATAGATGTATAATTTAGATATATAATCCAAAAGCACTAGCAAACTTATTAGCCATATAAATCACTAACCCCGACTTTAACTGGTGTGTTATGGTGCATATATAACAACATTTTCGGCTTGCTTTAATAGAGGCACAAGGGAATATGCAGCCGCTTTTGGGTTGGCTGCATATGCACTTAACCCTGGTTTCACCTACAACATGAATGCATCATTTGAAAAATCTTAATATCTCATCAAACAGAAAGTTTGGATGCTAATAACAGGTGAAAGAAAATATATATTGTGCAACACCCTAGGCAAATCCTACATCGAATGTGCATACCAATAAATGCTCGACCTCAAATATCATTCGCGCGATGGATATGAGAGAAAATTGCAGTTTAAGCGTGCTTTGGAAATGAGGAGCTAATCCAAGAGTTGGAAGGCGGACTTTTATGACTCTTATTAGTGCAAGCAGGACAAGGGAAAACTTAGCAAAAACGGCCCGAACTTTGCACATGCTTAATATGGCCAATAGCTGGAATTACAAATAAATCTCGACAAGCAGGATCATGTGGCAAATGAAGGTGGTTTGACCCAATTATTAAACCCCGATTCTTAGATTTAAAGCTCTGATTTCGTCAATTAAGTTCACCCCAATTCGGTCAATCTTTAGTACTTTCCCTTTTAACCTAAAACGCGTAAATCACACATCAACATGATGTCCGTGTCTATTTATGTCTTATAATTTAAAAAATTTAGAAAGCCTTTCAATATAGAAGATCCCTATAAAATGTCTACTTTTATATTGGTTTAGACATTCAGTTTTTATATCAATATCTTTTCGAGACTTATTCTATGATATTATTATTATTATTATTTCCGCTCTGCGTCCTTTGTCTGTGATGACATAAATCCCTTCCTACAACTCTTGATTTAAGAATTCTCACAACAACAAGGTCTACTCGAGATGATTTGGGTGTTAAATGAAACCTTTTACACGTAAACTATCTGTTGATAGACATGAAATAAATTTAAAAAAAAAAAAAAAAAACTCAACAAATCAGAAACCAGGGCGTGAAGTACCTGCATTAAAACATAAAGTCCTATGCCAGTGTGTACAAGATCCAAATTCCGATCAAAACTGAACACTTGAACTCTACTCCGTGAACTACCCGCATCAAAAATCACGGCATACCTATTCTGCAGGACATTATTTGTCGATAGCCTGCGGTGGCGGGTTGATAAAACACCATCGTTTGGAGAACGCGCAGAAGTCATCATAAACAACACAAATGAAATAAGTAGCATAGGTATTGAAAAGATCAAAATAACACCGCGGTAGCGATGGATTTTCCTGGAGAGGGACTCGTTCTGCGGTTGACTATCGTGTTTCATCATTTTGTGGAATTGATATGCCAATGTTTCTGGCTGCAGCTGCTGAATTATCTTCCCTTTGTCCTTATGAAGGAGGACAAAGAGGAAGAAGTTGACGGTTTCCATTGAATTTGAATGCACCAGGGAACATCGTGACATGCAAAAAGACAATAGCTAGTAGCTACCATTTAACGGTGTGATCAAGGTCATGGTTACCTAATTCGCGGTTCGCTCCGGTACGGGTTCGCAGTTCGGGTACGCAATTCACTAAATGTAACGTATTCGGTAAGGAGGGGTAGGCTCATTTCGGTACAAACCGGTTAAGTGTACCATGTAGTTCGGTTCGATATGCCCAAATTAAAAAATAACTATTTATAATTTATATATAATTGTATATATATCATGTTAATTTTGTATAAACTTATAGGTTTTAAGAATGAAATATAAACAGTGAAAATAGAGGGAGTTAATTGTTAACAAACACAAACTAATGTTACTACTTTTATTGTTTTTATGTAAACATTTATAAAGTTTAGGGACTAAATGTAAGCTGGTGAAAGCTTAAGGGGGAATAAATGTCAAATTAACCAAACTTTTTAAAACCTATAACAAAACCACCAACGTTCTTAACTTCAGATTGCCGCCGTCGCTTCCAATTTCCTCCTTTCCGGCAAAAATAGCAGCACTACTATCAGAAATTGACATAGCGTACCGGAGCGCAGTGAATTTTGTTTGGGTTCATTGCGAACCAATTCGCAATTCGCGGGTCTTCCGGCGAATTCGGTAACTATGATCAAGGTTCTGTGAGAAGGACAGAAAATGTGATATTGATATATGAGTTTTTTTTTTGAAATGATTATGAGTGTTTTTTGGAGCATTAGAAACGATTTTTAGCATTAACTATATGAATATGAGTTGAAAATCATAAATTTGAATCAGATTTTCCGAACTAAATTCTCAATTCGGTTTTGGAATTGAATTTGAATTTGAGAATCCGGATCTAAAGAGGCCGGAATAACCCGAATTCGATGTTTTCAGTTTTCAACTTTTTTAGTTCGAATAATCCGAACTAGGTATTTCCCACGCGTGCTACACAATAAACCACACAATGGGGCTGAATTTTAAGATTCTTGTGTTGTGGTGGTTAGTTCATGGAAAAACAAAGGTAAAAAAATTGGCATTAAATCACGAAATACTTAGCGTCTTTGACGAAACCGTTAAAGCTATAAGCGCAACGTGAACAGACACAATAAAAGAAACGGAAACTTAGTTAAGAAAAATAAAAGAAAAAAACCGCAAGAACAAAAAAAAAACATGAACCAAACACAGTTTTGTAAATTCCCTAGAAACTCAAACTACCTATACATCAAGCGCGCAGCTTTTCCAGACCAATTAACCTACAATTTGTTAAATATCTCAAATTAAATTATATTTACCCCGTATATAAATCGAATTAAACAAAAAAAATAACAATAACAAAAGCAATGCAATAGCATGTTGTACTATATGCTTCATGGTTGGCATCCGACTACGGTAGTTAGAAAGGGGAGCCTATGTTGTACACAAACTAAAACACATTCACTCATTCAGCGACCAAAACGAAACCTTTTTAAAGTAAATGACTAAATATGTACAAACTAAAACACATTCAGGGACCAAAACGAATTTTAAAGTAAATGATTAGATATGTAATGTACATACTCTACTGTAGCGCTGTAGATTGCTATAGTGTTGCCGTCGTTTTCCTTTAATATATAGTGTACTAAACAATGACCCAATGACCACACATACTTTTACAGAAATTTAAGAGCTAGCTAGTTGTAATGAGAAGCAAAATAATGTTGAAAGTGAAACATAACTATTTTAAACTCAAATATGGAGAAAGTATACATAGATATGGAATTGTAGTTCCTTTCTCAATTGATAATAAAACCATGCATCCCTTTCATATAAATTTTACCATAGTTACGTTAGAATCAACAATTAATCATAATTATGCAAATGTCATGATGGTTGTATTCGTAACATGTTGGTTTCATAGGGGCGTTAAGGAAAGTTTACCGTATTATGCTTGCAGGTTGCTTGAGTGTATTTGCTACCACAACAAACAAGTGTTGAAGGGGATTGTACGGGATTATATGAGAGAATGGTTCCTTGTCTGGTTTAAAACCTGCTAAGATCTAACATACTTTTAGTCACACTGTATAAGGGAGTTTCCTACGATCAACCTCAATTGTGAGATTAAGCTCAGGTCTTTTGAGAGAATAACCAGTGGCGGAGGTACTTTGGTGGTAGCGGGGTCGGTCGACCCTGCGAGAAAATTTTTTTTAGTGGTATATATGTGTTAAATTCCGGTCGACCCCTACGAAATTTTGACACCAACCCCTGTGGATTTGAGAACGACCACCAAAGAGAGAGAACTTGAGATGAAAAGAAAAGAGTAAACCAACCATATTTTCCGGCAGCCGGCGTAAAGAAGTATTCTCATGTTGAAGACTTGAAGTTAAAGAAGAAAAGAAAGAAAATGACCTAATTTAACATTTTAAAGATGTAATGACCCTTTATTAACTCTCTTTCACAGCCCATTATTTTACCAAAATTTAATAGGAAATGCGAAAATAAAGATAATGTCAACAAAACATTTATTTATTTCTGAGTTAGTTTACTTATAACCTAATATATAATAAAAATCCATATGTTTTTTTTCCCAAAATTACTTGCCCATATATTTTGTATATGATTAATTAACTTTTTAACTTTTAATAGCATTTGTTTTGCTTTTATATTTTTTTAATATATGAATATCGAACGAATGATGTTTTGATTAGATACCAAAAAATAAAAACTCTTAGAAAACAACTATAAATTTATTGTATTTTAATCATGCATAACTAATGACGTATCATGTATTTTTTTTGGTTATATAGTAATATGATATGTTGTGTGATTATCTTTTTTTTATATGACCCAGCCCGACTTAAACGACCAAAGCGGATCAAAAAAAGAAATTATATACGGATTTGACCCGACCACTAAAGCCGAACCGAACCGAAGAAAAATTTTTATAGCGATAAGCAACTGAGTACTAACCCAAAAGTGTTCCAACCCCTGCAAGAAAATTTTCTGAATCCGTCACTGAGAATAACAGAGAAAAGATAGCGTATATTGAATTGTAGGGAATTTGATGGATGTCTTAAGGCCTCCATTATTCATCATGCAAATACTTTCCTTGGTCTGCATATATGAACAAATGTTGGTTGTTTGACGTTGTCTCCACCGATTTAATGAGGACCTCATGCCTTTTTCTCTCTTTTTCTAGGTTTTTTAGTTGATCCTTGGAAATGCTAACCATTATTCCTCATGCAAATACTTTCCTTGGTCTGCATATATCCAACTACTGTCATCAATATCCATTTATTGCTCGTTACATATCTTTGTAAACATTTTGAAAGCATTCAAATATCTATCTATGCTAGCCCGTAATTTGGATTTGGGCTGATCCATGGAGCTCATGATGGATTGGTGCAAGTGACTAAATCGAGCATATATACGATTTGGGCTACAAGGACTCTTTTACTTGATAAATAAGTTGAGCTAATGACTTAGATCACAAGAAAGGTTTTTTTTTCTTAATAAATAATTTATTCGAGTCGAATTATATTTTCAATCTTCATTAGTATATCTACCCGAGCTTGTGGGTTATATCCAGGGGTGTGCCTACTATATGGGTAGGGGTTGGCCGTCCCCTATGAAATTTTTTTAGTAGTATATATGTGTTAAAAAATTTCGATTGACTTCTGTGTAATTTTGGTACTGACCCGTATGGAATTTCGAGAACGACCTTTGTGTAATTTCGAGAACAAGTGAATGGCCCCTATGAAATTTCGAGACTAACCCTAACAAAAACTAATTTACATATTTATATTTATAATTATATAAATGTATATAACTAATTTATTCAATAAAATTTGAGTTTAGGAGAAACAATTTTAATACAAATTTAAGCTCAACTACCCAATAAATCTATACCAATTTTTATGCGTAAGTCTAAAACCCTTAACCCAATCTATATTTAACATAAATAAAAAAAAAAGTGGGTCCAAATTAATTGAAGTGAGTAATCGACGACCGCTGTCCTCTGCCCGTTTGGAATCAGAATCATTGAACGACAAAATCGCGTGTCCGTCCAATTGTCCAAACTCCAATTGACAGTCATCCAGGCTTCAGCTTTATACTTTGATCAATGTAATTTTGTTTTCATTTAAGCAATTGCAAGTATTTTTAAAAACAATTTGACATGATTCACGTTACTATGTAAGTTAAATATTTTAGATTAAATGCTTAAAAATGGCTAATGAGAATTTAAACGATAATTTTATTTTTTTCATTGAAAAATACTTGCTTACGAGTGTTAAACGATGATGTCGTGGTTGGATTTTAAAAAATGAAAACACGTGTAAAACAACTTTACACACACACACATATATTCTAATTACGATATTTTGTTCGATTATCTTTTTGCCAGTATGACCCGACATGGTTCGGCCAAAAACCGAAGTGGTCAAACCAGACACACACACACACATGGATTACCTAATGTGAATCGCTGAATCAGATTGAGAGAAAAAATTATATAGCGATAGTCAACTGAGTAGTACCGACCCAAAAAATTCCCGAAACCCTTGTGAGTTTCTTGGGTCCGCCACTGGTTATATCATTTGTATTAAAGGCAGTTTCAGTTTTTCTACCATGTCTATCGACTACTAAATTTGTTCAGGTATATGTTATGAATGGTATGGTTTGAAACGTGTAAACAAGGTTAAACTATCGGGGGTGTCAATAAAGATCGACCACTTGGTATTTTGAGGGTGTTCGTAATCTAAAAGTGATCATCATATTATTTTGTAATCCAAAATTTCGGATATCGAAACCGAAACTTGGTTAAAACATAACCACGAAGCCAACACACTAATGGTGTTTTATTTTACATTCGGATTAAATAAAACACGTCAATACAAATGAAACATTCGGATTAAAAATTAGAAAATAACAACCATTATGTGGTGGTGGTTAGCCAGCTACCGAAACTGCTTCAATTGCACTGCCTAATGGCCATGCAGCTTCAACCAATGCATCTTGGTACTTTATTCGAACCGCGAGTGTAATAGGTTTCCAGGGTTCCCGGCCTGTTCAAACAACACAAAAATATAAAAAAATTATGTAGTTAATGTCTTTACTAATATTATGTATCATAGTCTCCACCCCTTTATTCATACATCCACCTCTTTATATTCATATATAAATACTCCAAATCAAGTCACTCAATGAATACATGTAACCTATCATATCTCATACTCTATATCAGTCTTCATCTCTAAAATATGAATGAAACTATAGTTTTTCACTTATTTAGCTTCCACATCTTTTTTTTCATACTCCAAGATATAGTAAATAGTAATATAGTAACTATTTATATTTGAAGGGTAACTGTTCATTATTCTATATAATTGTGTAAGTGTGTATAAAAAAGAAAAATAAAATAAAATTAGTGTATAGAAAGAGAGAATGAGATGTGATATATTTTAAAAAATTTAAAGAAATTTGTATTTCAGCTAAATTATATAGATAGAGATAAAGAAAGGAATGTGAGTTCTCCTAAAGGATTTTCCTAAAGTTATATGTTATTACTGTAATAATTTTGAATTGTAATCATAATTAACAAATTCATTATTATTATTTATATAACTTTTAAAAAAGGTTAATAAAAAAAGCAAGTCAACTACTCTTTTGACTTGTATTAAAAGATGATCGATTTTAACCGTTTTGCCAAATAGGGGGGAAGGTACAACTTACCAAAGCCATCTACAAGCAAAGTGTATTGGTAGACAAGATCCATGCATATATAGGGTAGGTTAGGGGTGTCCGCTGCAGGATATGCAGATCCGGCATCTTTAAGTTTGGTTTTACAAGCTCTTTTGGCCGCCAACTTGAAGTCTCGCGGACGAACTTTGGCAACCGGTTCACTTGCATTGATAAAAGCGGCTTGTATAGTTAAAAAAGCATAATTAGGGACAATCATCTTAGTTTCTGAAGGACGTGCTTTAACTTTTAACAATAATAGTAATCGTAACAGCAGCAGCAGTAGTAATATTAATAGTAATACTTCTTCAGCTCGATCGTAGAAGAAAGAGCCCACAAATAGATGGTCTTGACCATCACCACCACCTCCATTCCATATACCACCAAAAGTGCAGTTCTTGTGTGTGCAAGTGGATCCATCTGCTTTTAGAGCTTCTATTGCTTGTTTCCTGCACTTCTTCATGTGTGAACCAGAAGAAAGTGCTGAAGCTTTGTAATCAACTCCTCCATATGTATAAACCCCTAAAAGACATAAGTAAACAAATAACATAGCTATTTTAGAACTTAAGATTCTCATTTGTAGGTTAAATGACATTAATGCTAACCATTATAACCAGCCAAGATGCATGGGTTGTTAGCGTCTTTTGTAACATTGAGGATCTTAGCTCGAGCTGCTAATAATCCATAGTTCAAATAACTGCGAAAATAGTAATAACAATATGTCAAAAGTAGAGCAAATCAACATGACTAAACTAAGAAGCAAACCTGAAACAAAGTCATTAGAGTCCCAAAATGCACATCAAATCATCAAGATATCCATATACATTGTAGTAATTATTAAAAATACTATATATATTGCATTTTGTAAGTTACACATGGAGGCAAACCTGTGAACATAAAGGTAATATTTGGTTCCCATGAGAAACAATTCTTTTACATAAATATCTCCATCTTTTGTTGTCTTTGGAGCCTTGGCTGCATTTGCTTCTGAAATAGCATATGCCATTTGTACTGATCCACCACCAAGATCAACTATCCCAACAGTCTCTGAATATTTCTTGCCTAGTTGTTTTAACAGATAATTCATGGTCACCTGCATGTAGGCATAAAAACAAAGGTTTTTAATATATATTTTTCTTAAAAATTTTATATGTTTTTTGAGTGTAGAACAAACATATGTAAATGAGTAGCTTACCCATTGGTAAGAACCTTCTTGACTTCCATCCAAAACAGTTACCCAATCATCATTTGTCTTGAAGCCACTGTTAGCTTTCAGGAGATCTCTCACCTATATTTATATAAACATAAATCCTAATTCAATGTAATACAAAATAAATATTGAAAAGGTAGGTCCCAGCAGAGCCCAGTTGGACTCGCAAGACTCACCTCAAAGAGGGACGTCTGCGCAGTTGAACCCGCAAGACTCACCTTCAACAGGGACGTCTGCGCAAAGGCTAAACTCGCAAGACTCACCTTGAAGAGGGACGTCTGCGCAGAAACCAACTGGATCCGCAGGACCCACCATGCTCAGAGACGTGACGTCCTTACGCGCAGTACGCAAGCTGTTCCCGCAGGAAAAGCCTCCCAATGGTGAAGTACCCCGCCTGTTCCCGCAGCTGCAGATACAAGCCGTCAGGGAAGGCTACCTGCGCAGCAAGGCTACACGCACAAGGCACTTAACTCTTAAATAATTCAGTAATGTCACCTGAAGAAGGAGTGAGCAAGCCGGGAACACTCCCGCACAAAGCCGGGAACACTCCCGCACAAATGAGCCAGTCCGTACGATACTGGAGGATCTTTTGTACTGTACCTGACGAGATATGGACAAAAGATCTGACCAAAGATACGACAGCTCACTGACAACAGTATGACGAGCAGCACGCTCTTGTACTGTATGTCACTATCAGCCGCTGCCTACTCACCAACCTGTCGGAGGACGTGCATAGCCTGCAGTTGGTGGAACAGGAATAGTACACAGCCAGCCTGGTCACTATCAGCCGCTGCCTACCCACCAACCACCAGCATAGCACGTGCGTAGCCCACAGTTGGCAGAACAGGACTACTATTCAGCCGGCTGTACCTGCTTGGAAACCTACATTCGGCTATAAATACTCCAACACCTTGGAACGGTATCATTATCTCATCTCATACCATCATATCTGCTCTAGTCATTTCTCTTAATATACACTTATATTCAAGAGCAATCTAGTCTGATTCTCACGCCAGAGGGTGGTCACAAGGAGGTACCCCCCCTTCTCAGTGACAAGCTCACGGTGTCTGTTTTGCAGGTCATCAGAAGAACCATCTTTGCCGGACCTAACCCCTCGTGGGAAACATCTATTTAACCCCCAGATTATCCGTAATCTCCCCGGGGTCGATTAATGTTTCTTCATTGGCGCCATCCGTGCATAAAAGCTAGAACTAATTCTCAGTTTTTTTCAAAACCTCCGAAAAGATGGTTAACGTTACTCCGGTCCCCAGGCCAGGGAGTAACCAAGAAACCCCGGTAACCACAACCCCAGCTACTGGGGGGAACAAAGCGAATACACACATTTTACGAACACTACCCCGATTACCCAAGCCGGGGCAAGTGCAGTAAATTTTACGAACACTACCCCGGTTACCCGAGCCGAGGCAAGTGCAGTAAACAATCCTTCACTGGGATTCACCAATACCCAGTTGGAGAGACAACAGACGAGGCTCCCCCGCCAAAAACTCGAACAAGTTAAAGCGTGGGCGGAAAAACGTCAAAGGGAATTCCAAGCTGAATTGGATGAACGCTTACGTTCACTCCAACAGGCTGACGAATTCGGAAGCACTCGACAACAGCTCAACATGAGCAATGAGTGCGAGTACTTGGACGATGATTCGGAGGAATCCGACACCGACGTAAACCCTCGCCATAAGGCGAAAGGGAAGCGTAAGGAAACGGACTTCCAACCAAGAAGGAATTTTGGAGAAACCTTCAAACCAAAAAACACGGGTGGAAACCCACGAGACTTCTCTAAAACCTTCTGACCAACCGCTGCAAATGCGGGAACCTCCAAGTTTGCAAGGGACATTGCGGAATCAATCGCCCCAAGAAGTGCCAAACAGATGTCCAACATCGGCACCTATGATGGTATATCCGACCCAGACGATCATTTAAACAGATTCATAGCGGGGGCAACCGTCAGCAACTGGACGGAACCCACGTGGTGTTATATGTTCCAGATGACGTTGGCTGGAGCAGCTAGAGCGTGGTTTGACCGTCTACCGGTCCACCACATCTATGATTGGGCAGACTTCCAACAGAAGTTTAGCCAACACTTCAGCCAACAAAGAAAGTATACCGAAGAGCAATGGACAATCCTCAATTGCATTCGAGAGGAAGATGAATCTTTGCTAGACTTCATCACTCGCTTCAACTCAAAGAAGCTAAGTCTGGGTAATATTAGCGAAGATCTTGTTCGCGCTGCTTTCATCCAGGGCACAAAAGACCCAGAGCTCATCCGCACCTTAACGGGTAAAGATGGCATGCCATCCACATGGGATGCCATCATGACAGCAGCTAAACGCTTCGCGGAAACGGAAAAGCAACTGGGTAGAGATCTTCCCCAGAGCACAAACCTCTACACCCAGAAAACAAGAGAAAACAATGTCCTTACCGCCCGATTAAACAAAAAGAGGAAGCTAGGCATTTGGCAGTCAAGGGTAAACTTTGACACCTCATCCGGCTCGCACCCTCGGTTAGGCGGAAAGGATAACATGCAGTCGTCGAACCGGAACTCCAGATGGACGCCACTCACCAAAAGCGTCACCGAGATATTCGACACCGAGAGGCTCCCATGGCCAAAGGCTCCAATAATCCGAGAGCGTCACAACGCTGATCAGAGCAAATTATGTGACTTCCACAGGACAAGAGGCCACAACACCGAGGAATGCGTAGACTTGAAGGACATTGTCGAAGCATTTGTCAGAGATGGGACGCTCACGCACCTCGTGGCGTAATGAACGCTGAGCAGGCTAATGCGTGTAGAACCCCAGTTGGGGAAAACACGAATAAAACTGCAGCTTCAATGTCGGAGACTACATACTGTGTAAACAACGAGATTCCGAACCAATTGATATCGGCTCGAAAGGCTCGATGACACTCCCAAGAACATGGAAGGGAGCTCAATTACACAGTCTGCATGTAGATCAATTCCAAACTTGTAAAAGAAAAGGCCCAGAGCCACTTCTAATGGAAATGATTCTCCTTATCACATTGACGCTGATGGTCTTACATTTATACTTAATGAACTTTCCACACTGATATGCCGGTCTTCACCGCATACATAAGTGGGAAAACAAGTCGTTGCGTGTGGAAGGCAGCAAAACCCGCATAAACACAAAAAACGGCAAACCTTCACGCAGGTCAGTCATAGGTAAAGTTGGGTCATCTCACTAAATGAAAGTGACGGTTCTACCCGCACAAATCATGATAGAGGAAACCGAACTAACCTATTGACAACCGCGCGTCGAACGGTTAATTATTCAAAACACTGATGCCGGTTTTCACCGCATAAATAAGTGTGAAGAGAAGTCGTTACGTGTGGAAGGCGGCAAAACCCGCATAAACACAAAAAACGGCAACAATTTCTAAGGAAAAGATGAGGAAAACCTTCACGCAGGTCAGTCATAGGTAAAGTTTGGTCATCCTACTAAATGAAAGTGACGGTCTTACCCTCACAATCATGATAGAGGAAACAGAACTTTAACCTATTGACAACCGCGCGTCGAACGGTTAGCTTATTCAGAACACTTAGAAAATATCTTCAAGGAAAAAATGAGGAAAACCTCCACGCAGTTCAGATATAGGTAAAGTTTAGCCATCCTACTAAGTGCAAGTGACGGTCTTACCCGCACAATCACGAAAGAGGAAGCAAAACTTTAACCTATTATCTGCCACGTTGATAGGTTAACTTATCCAAAGTACTTAAGAAATTGCTAAGTTAAACTAAAATATGCACAAGCGAATCATATATTGTTTATGCGGCAAAACAAGTGCCAAATTAAACTATAATATGCATGAGCATGTCGTATAACGTTTATAAAGCAAGAGTGACGGTCCTACCCGCACAAAAGATTTACATTCCATAAAAATTCAAGTGTTACAAGAATGGCCGGGTATCTACCCGCCTACAAGAGTGTAAATCTATACAAAAACATAAACCTATCCTAACAGTGGGAAGGGATCTAAAGGTTCAAGCTTCAGGACCACTCCCTCCAAACCCACTTGTACCCGCACCATCAGTTGGCTGTGGCGGTTCAAGGAAGGTCTTGAGAATGGTTAACCCATCATCAGCAGCAGCAACTTCGTTCACCTTCTCCACCACTGGATGCGGAAAGGCAGCATACTGGTTCACTGCTTGGTCATAAGCAGCTTCAGTATCCCCATCATATAAAGGGAAGTTGGAAGGCGGGATGCCCTTCTCAACGAACCCTAGACCAAGCAGGAAGCCAGCCTTTTCCCCATCCTCATGAGAAGCGTTGAGGGTTGCGCTCATGGCATCGTCATATGATGTGTCCGTGAAAACCCGATGCACAACCTACAAGAAAAAATACAAGTATCAAAACCTTTTCTTAGTACAAAGAAAAGCGTAAAGACGTTATGAAGCTAAGCTTACCTGCGACAACGCTTCTCGTAGAAGCCATTCCTTGGTAACCAGAGCCTCCTGGAGGGCAGCTTGAGCTTGGTTACGGGCGCGTTCGGCTTCACTTTTGTTAAGGTTGGCAAGCAACACTTCTTTAGCCGCAGCCTCTTCGACGCCCTTTAGCTTACGCTCAGTATGGTCAAGCACGCCCCTCTGGTCCAAGATCTCTTGGAGCTTCTTGGCGTCTTCCATGGCCAAGGCATCATGAGCCTGTTGGAGCCTCTCTAGTTTGGCTTTAAGTTCCTCATTCTCGAGGCGTAGAGGCTCAGCAACAGCTTCAGCCTTGGTGGCCCTCTCAGTTGCGTTCCGTGCAGTTTCCTTAGCCAGCCGAAGCTATTCGTTAACAGCTTGGGCAGCCATGGAACGGGCCTCGAGACGGGCCTGAACTTCAACCTCGAGGGCCTTGAAGGCCTTCTCCTTCTCCGCAGCAACAGCGGAGAGCCTCCTGTTCTCCTCTCGGACAGCCCGCGCCTGAGCTACTTCTTGGATACGAGCTGTCTTTAACTTGTCGTTTTCACGACAAAGCAGCTCGACGCGCGGCTGCATCCGAGCTAGGAGAATCCGGAGCTCATTTGTCAGCCTACCCTCCTGGTAGCTTGACATTGCTTCCCCCAGCGCCCCACTTGGGGCGGCGTGGCGCGCCCACTCGACGCAATCCACAGCCGTCCGAAGGGTGGTTCCCCGGCGGATGTTCCACCGCGGAACAAACACCTCATTCGAATCCGACACTGCAAAAACAGCAGTTAGGAAAAGATGATAAAAAACAAAAATATATATAAAAAGGCCAAAATAACCCTACGCACCTGTAGGGTCGACGACAGGCCTGTAGCCGCCAAACCCATCACCCGAACCTAACGGATATCCATCCAAGAGGTCAGGCAGATGGGAAGGAGGCAGAGATTGGCTAGACGCCGCAACCCCGGACATACCTGAAGGACCGGCCGTAGTCGTCGGCGCCGGAGGAGGCATGGCTGAGGCCGCCGTGGTAGAGACCAACGGAGGTGAACTCACCGGAGGTGAACTCACAACCACGGTCGTTGCTGCGGAAGAGACCACAGAAAAACTCACTGCCGGCTCAGTGAAAGAATCAGTGAATATGGCACTGACAACCGGCGGAGACGTTGTCACAGTTGGAGCAGTTGCCTCAACCGAGTGAGCAACTGAACCAACTGAAGCAGGCGCAGCTGCCTGGGTCATCGCCTCAAGTAGGTTGACCAAACCTACCATCATGGGTCCGGAGGTGCTCCTCCCCGCTCCACCCTGGAATGCGGTAGCATCCACGCCTACACGAAGACAAGATATATAAGTATAATGGCGGAAAAATATGAAGTTAAATGTAAAGGAAGTTTGTACATACGAGTCCTCTTGAGCTTGAAGGTACGAACAGGCGGGGACAAACCCGATGGAACCGGCCTCTTTACGCCGGTCACCGTCGCTGTACTGGGCTGCCTGGAGGTGACAGCCGTCTCACCCTCCGGAGCAGTGATCTCAACACCACCAGGGTTCCCTGCCACCTCCTCGCTTTCGGTCTCTGAGTCAGACCGATTCACCGGATCGGCAGTGGAGGCAACATTCGCCTTCCCCTTCCCGCCAGCAGCCTTCTTCTTCCTCACGAAGAATGGACCATCTGCGGATTCCTCATCAGAAGATGACAAGATTAGAGGAATTCCACCAGAGGTTTGAGCATTGACAGGTCGAGGGTTAAACAACTCCTTACCTGGCCGCGTGGCGCTTAGAATCGGGTGGCCCGGCGGGTAGACCTCCACGAACCGATCCGCCGTTTGCTCAAGGATGAGCAAATCGTTCTCATCTAGAGCACGAGTACCCATCCGAGCGAGACCATCACTCTCCCGCGGCTGCAGGAGAGACTGCAAGTCGTTTCCCTCTGAAAACAAAAAGAAAAAACGGTTATAACAAAAACCCTAAATTAACGGATAATATGAAGCATACCGTAAGGGACAGAGTTCAAACCGTATTCGAGGACGATGGGAATCTGTGACGCCTCCTTCCACACCCGGCTCATCCCGAGCATCACCATCCCGGACTCCGCAAAGCGGTAAACCGGAGACTGGATCCGGGAAACCTTGGAGAACCATTCCGCCTCCTGGTAGTTGGAGGCGTGAACGTTCGGGAGAGCTCTCCCGTTCTTGAACGTCATCGCTATGGGGAGGACGCGAGCGGAGATATAGAAGAACTCCCGCTTCCAAGATCGAAGACTGCGCTCGGTAGCACAGATCTTCAAACCCTTGATCCGATTGACCAAGGTATACCACCCCTGGATGCACCTCCAGGAATAGAAGGTCATCAGGCGGTCAACATGGGGCTCCACACCCAGAATGAGACACACCCACTAAAATGGCGGATCTTGGCGATCGCCATTGGGTGTACCTCAGTCAGATGCACACCGTGTCTCTCCAGAACACGGTATACAAACTTCGTCAATGGGAACCTGAGATTCCCATAGACGAAGAATGCAGCGTACACCCTTATCTTGCCCTTGGGGGCATCGTACACCGTCTGATGAGGTGCAAGAAACTCAGGCTCGAAAGGCTCGAGCATGAACTTCCTAACGACGTACTGATAGAGGTCGGCCGGAAGAGCACACTGGCACTCGCCAGCAGTACTCTTGTCATCCTTGTCCGACGTGGACGACGGATTCTCGGCATACACGTCAGACTCCTCGGCGGTAGCCTCAAGATCATGAACATAAGACATGTTTTGGATGTAAAGAAGAACGATTTCAGGAGAATGCTCGACAGAAAAGTTAGAGTATTCGCCGGAAATCGTTTAGAAGAAGAAGAGAGGTGAAACTGTGAGTTGAGATGCAACCTCTCCTCCCTTTATATACTCATCGCAATGAATGCGATGAATTTAATGCGGAAGAGAGAGGAAAACACTGGTGCAATGAAACTATGACACGTGGAAAAAGCAAGCTGGTAACAGCTGTTGACAGGACGCGTGCCGTAAACTTCGCGGCCACGCGCCCGAAAACTCGTGCCCACGCGCCTGAAAAAGCGTCTGGAATGACCATATACTGTCACGTCGCCATAACTTCCTGCACGTCCTGACACTGCCAGAAGAAACCGTCGGACAACGTTTCAACAGTTTGGACTGTTCTTATCCTTTCACCAACTCTTCGAATTTCAAAAAGATTCAAAAGTAAGCGGGACTATACCCCTTACCTTGGCAACCAAGTAACTATAAGACAGGTGCGAGTACAGTGTTAAGGCAAAACCCTTCACATACTTAGCACCTGCAGGGAATTGAAGCCAAGAATACCTCGGCAACCAAGAAACTATAAGACGGGTGCGGGTACGGTGTCAAGGCAAAACCCTTCACATACTTAGCACCCGCAGGGAATTGAAGCCAGGAATACCTTGGAAATAAAGTAACTATAAGACGAGTGCGGGTACAGTGTCAAGGCGAAACCCTTCACATACCTAGCACTCCGCAGGGAATTGAAACCAAGAAGGATCTTCTGGGCCATGCTTGCGGAAAAGGGAATAACATCCCCGCATAGCGGGAACGTCGAGAACTAGATTGTTTGAAGCTCCAAGATGGAATTGGTTGTTTTAACATAATTGATCACTATGTTCAAAACTACCAAAACCTCAGGGAGAATCTATACAAGTTGAACTCAACGCTCCTGACTTGCGAGGAGGTTACAGACCTACCCGCATCATACCCAAAGATCAAGCAGAAAAGTCGGGAATTTCTGCACGTGACATTAGGACTTCCGCGGGAAGAATCCCCATGGAAAACCTTAAAACTAAACCCTTTTCAAAACCCTTTCCTTAAGTCCAAAAGTTCACCTCACTTATTAACAATTCATGAGAAGAACATTGGACTGGGGGGACTTGAAGAGGTAGGTCCCAGCAGAGCCCAGTTGGACCCGCAAGACTCCCCTCAAAGAGGGACGTCTGCGCAGTTGAACCCGCAAGACTCACCTTCAACAGGGACGTCTGCGCAAAGGCTAAACTCGCAAGACTCACCTTGAAGAAGGACGTCTGCGCAGAAACCAACTGGATCCGCAGGACCCACCATGCTCAGAGACGTGACGTCCTTACGCGCAGTACGCAAGCTGTTCCCGCAGGAAAAGCCTCCCAATGGTGAAGTACCCCGCCTGTTCCCGCAGCTGCGGATACAAGCCGTCAGGGAAGGCTACCTGCGCAGCAAGGCTACACGCACAAGGCACTTAACTCTTAAATAATTCAGTAATGTCACCTGAAGAAGGAGTGAGCAAGCCGGGAACACTCCCGCACAAAGCCGGGAACACTCCCGCACAAATGAGCCAGTCCGTACGATACTGGAGGATCTTTTGTACTGTACCTGACGAGGTATGGACAAAAGATCTGACCAAAGATACGACAGCTCACTGACAACAGTATGACGAGTAGCACGCTCTTGTACTGTATGTCACTATCAGCCGCTGCCTACTCACCAACCTGTCGGAGGACGTGCATAGCCTGCAGTTGGTGGAACAGGAATAGTACACAGCCAGCCTGGTCACTATCAGCCGCTGCCTACCCACCAACCACCAGCATGGCACGTGCGTAGCCCACAGTTGGCAGAACATGAATACTATTCAGCCGGCTGTACCTGCTTGGAAACCTACATTCGGCTATAAATACTCCAACACCTTGGAACGGTATCATTATCTCATCTCATACCATCATATCTGCTCTAGTCATTTCTCTTAATATACACTTATATTCAAGAGCAATCTAGTCTGATTCTCACGCCGGAGGGTGGTCACAAGGAGGTACCCCCCCTTCTCAGTGACAAGCTCACGGTGTCTGTTTTGCAGGTCATCAGAAGAACCATCTTTGCCGGACCTAACCCCTCGTGGGAAACATCTATTTAACCCCCAGATTATCCGTAATCTGCTCGGGGTCGATTAGTGTTTCTTCAAATATCAATTTTATTTACTAGAGGGTTGTATTTACAGCTTGTAAAATTTTTTCAGATGCATCAGCTCCCAACTGTCTCAGACGTGCAGTTGCCTACATATAAATGTGTAATTTAGATATATAATCATAAACTTTTAGCAAAATATATAACTGTTATTACTTATGAATCACTCAAATCACTAACCTCGAGTTTAACCGGCGTATTTTGGCGCGTATTATGTGGAACAACCTTTTTGGCATTCTCTAATAAAGGAAGAAGAGAATTTGCAGCTGCTTTGGGGTCGGTTGGATATGAACTCAAACCTGGTTCCAACTACAATAAAGAAGTATCATTTGAAAAATCTTAGATCTCTATACCACTTAACAAAAAGATAGAATGTATATACAAACCAAAATTAAGCAACCATTGATTGTGTAACACCTAGCGGTTGTAAATAAGTCGAGCCAAACGCAGACTGGCCGGTTTAGACTCGAGCTCAGCTCATTTAACTGATGATAGCTTGAGATCGAGTTCGGCTTGTTTAGAGCTCCACTTCTAAAACTCGAGTTTGACTTATGGATAATATTTCAAGCTGAGGCTTTATTATTAATTTATTTATTTATATGCATTTGTATTAATTTTTATGCATGCATTTTCTAGTTATAACTATAATATATAATGTAGTATATATTATTTAATTGTTTGTATTTAATTTATAAATAGTAATTGATATAATAAAAATATTTATTATATTAAATAATAGTTATATAAACAATAGGCTCATTTAAATTTCACATGGATAATATTTCAGGCTGAAGCTTTATTATTAATTAATTAATTTATTTATATGCATTTGTATTAATTTTTATGTATTTTCTAGTTATAACTATAATATATAACGTAGTATATATTATTTAATTGTTTGTATTTAATTTATAAATAGTAATTGATATAATAAAACTATTTATTATATTAAATAATAGTTATATAAACAATATGCTCATTTAAATCTCATACTGTTAGTTCGAGCTCAATAAGTGAAGTTTGGACTCTTTTGTTAAACAAACTTATTTTTATGCTCAAGCTTGGGCTTGGGCTCTAGCTTGTTTAAGCTCTACTTGATTCTAGCTTTTTGCAAGCTAATATCGAGTAGCTCACGAGCCCTTTAGCTCATTTGCACTGCTACTAACACCCTATGTAAATTCTACATCAACTATGCAGATATATTGGGCTGGCTTATAATGCTCAAAATGGTGATGTGAAGTACCTTCTCAAAAAACTCAAGTTCTTTGCCAATGTGCACAAGATCCAAATTCTGATCAAAACAGAATACATGAACTCTACTCCCTGAACTACCGGCATCAAAAATCACGGCATACTTATTCGATGATGAGTTTGTCACGGTAGTTGCCAAAAGCTTCCGGTTGGTTGATAAAATGCCATCATTAAGAGAATAAACAGAAGGCAATTGAAACAAAACCAACGAGACGAGTAGGAGAGGTGCCGAAATAACCCCGCGGTAGCCAGTATGGTTTAGCATTGTATACCGGATCTGAGTGTTTCGGACTGTGGAGTTTTCTATTTAAGTCCGTGACCGACAGAATATAACTGACAAAGGGACAGCTAACGTTTGTTTTTTAATCATGTTAGTTTGAAAATTTGAAACAAAATCTAATTTTTTATGTCACGTTTATCACGTGTTATTGCCTTTTTATATTATAGGTAGTTTTATATTCTTTTATCGTTATTATACTTTTCGAGATCTTTCTACATATATGCATGTGGATGGACATGCATAATCCAATAATGGAATGCAGAAAACAATAATTGATAATACTGATTCAATACAAACAACACATTAAATGCATAAAAATACTACAAAAGTTATAAAAATACTACAAAAGTTAAAAGAAAAAAAAAAGGTATCTGTTAGTGATGTTGTGGACCAAATACGAGGCACCCAAAGACTCGTTTAAAATGAGACGTCTTGGTGGATGCAAGATTGCAAGATCAGTTAAATTAGGAGTTAGATGGTGTAATTTTGATATATAATCTGTAGCTTGTATCACTTTTGTCTTCTTGGGTGGCTTTCTTTTTCTTGCCTCCCGTTTTAATACATCTCCGTTAAAAAAAATAATAATAATAATAAAAAAAGGAGATATTGATTGCAAGCCTACTTATAACCTAAAAACAAAATAGGGAGTTTTAGAGGGCTAGGAGTTTTCTCACCTATGATGAGTTTTCTTATAAGTATGGTCTCTTTATACTCGGGAAATGAAGATGAATGGGTAGGCTAGCGCCCCGTCTATGATCTCCAAAAAAAATGTGGACCAAATTACCAATAATACATTTAATCATATACGAAGTGAATGTATCGGGTTTTACGTTTGGAGAAGGAAAACGAAAGTTTGGACGAAATAGTGAAGTGACAAAGGGACAGCGTAATGCTTCTTTATTTTTATTTTTTTATCCTGTACGTTGAAATACAATTAATATAATTTCACACAATTCACGTTTATTGATTTTTGCAAGAAATTTTATATTATTCTTTCGTTTCTTCTTTCAAGATATATTTATGCATATATCGGTAGGTATAATAGAATAATTGATCTTCTTTAATTTTCAATAGGATGCAGTGATAGAAAGTTTGAGTTTTTTAATAGACACTTATGTTCATTTATCATAGATAATATTTTGAAAAGATATGGGTGGCTTAATGAAGGAAATCTGGGATCCATAGTGAATTTTAGTTCGATTCTAAGGATGTCCGGGTTTTACCACTACTGGGCCTTCTAGCGGGTGAGTTTTCCCGAGAAATGAAAAAAAATTTGAGCCGAATGGGAAAAATATATTAGGCCTTAAGTAAAAAAAACATTTTGTTAGGTAACGATTTAATTTTTAAATTGCCTTCCTTCATTATAATTTGGGTTGTGTAAAAAACCAATGTATAAAAATAGGCTTAAAAATCTCTCAAATGAGACTAGAACCCATAACCTTTTGGTTGGGAGTCATACCCTTTGCCACTAGACCAAGTTAGTTGTTATGTAATTTTGTTTAAACATTAAATATACATATCGTTTTTCTAAAATACATATAATATTTAAAAAAAATTCAGGCCTAGCGGGTAGTCAGGACTATGGTCGTCAACCACTCGGCCCCATGCCATGGCCGGCCCAGCCTGGAACTGGAGATAACTTGGATGCGCTTAAGAGCTCCGTACAACTAGCTTGGGCTAGCTGCCAGTGGTTTTTTGTCATTGGGTCTTCCGTACGAAATACATAGACAATTCTTTGTTTGTTAGTTGTTAAATAAAATAGAATAATTGATAGTATTTTTGAATTTCACATTAATCACGTTTATTGACTTTTATGATGCTTGGTGCTGGGCTGGTAATGGTTGCAAATGATATAGTAGACCTAAAAACGGGGATTTGGTTAGGCTTAGGTTAGTCATATACCAAGGAGGTTATTCACACACCAGGAGGGCCTATACGAGTCGTGTAGGGCCTATACAACTCGTATAGGTGTAGTGCCAAGTCATTTTCGGTCAGGAGTGCCGGTTTTTATTTATTTGCATCGTATAGCCCCTATACTGCTCGTATAGGGCTATACGACTCGTATAGTATTTTTTTTATAGATTTTTTTAAAATTAAAAAATATTAAAAATAACATCTGAGTTGTTTACAAAATAGAAACCTGTAATTTAAAAGTAAATATTTTACTATATACATAAAAGTATACGAACAATATGAGCGTTTTTGGGTAACGACTTTTCATATGTGGTCATGCAATCCATTTTGGTTGACGCCCATGTGAGTTATCTAAGCTTTTGAAATATAACTGCCATAAAATAATTACGTTTGGAGCAAGAAACACTGATATCTGGCATGAACAGGTCGTATACCATCTATACGGCTCGTATAGACTATAAAATAATTATAAATATCTGGCCAAACTATAGCTGCATGCTGTCTATATGAGTCATATAGACCCTATACGGCTCGTATAGGTTTATACAGCTTGTATAAGGTCTATACGGCTCGTATAGACTGCAAAAAGCTGCCACACTGTTACCTCCATACGCATGTTAATAAGTTAGGCCTATACTGTTAGGGCACGGATTTTCAGTATCCTCAGCAAACAGTATTCAGAACGAATCCAGGATGTGGTATCCTCTAAGGTAACTGGTATCCTAATTACATTATGTAACTAACACGATATTTGCTACTTTTTGTGTTTACCAGGTCAAAGACCGTTGCTTGATCACCCGAAGACTCTCACTTTCAGTTGATAGATCGTGGCATAAAAGGAAACGTGTTGATTAAGAGATTAACGGCTAATTAGATTTAGTCTAAGAGTTTCCTAAATTATAGGCAATAGTTGTTAGACTTTGTTTATTATAAATAGAGCTCTAAACAAATGATCAAACACACACTCTAGCACTCGAGGACTTACTAGTACTCGCATCCTTTGTAATCATGATCAAGTTTGAGCTCCACACTTGTAATCACCTTTATTATTAATAAACCGGTGGTGATCGTTTTCACCACCCGGGGTTTTTCGCTTGTTATCCCAAGGATAACGAGTTTTTTCCTCGCAACAAATCTCTGTGTTCATACTATTTTTACAAGCACCTAGCCCGATTCACTAAATTGGTTACAAAATCACTGTTGTTAATTTTTGACCAAAACAATTTGGCGCCCACCGTGGGGCTAACGGTGCTTTAATCCATTAAATCCGTTTTGTTATTTCACTCACCTTCATTCCCTTGACAATGGACTCACAACCAAAAACCAGTTCAGTCTTTGCTCCGGTGGTCACTACTGCTTCAAGTATCAAACCAGGACCTCCACCACTACCGAAGAAAAATACTCATCCCAAAGGAGAACTTACACCATTCGCGGGATCCTCTACACGGGTAGACCCGGTCATTTCTAACAATGATATTTTTGCTTTGATGAAACAGGTCAAAACGTACATGGAGCAGCAAGAGAAGACCAACTCAAATCTATTCAAGGAAATGGAAGGAATCATAAAGAAACCAGGGCAGGAGGCCACTCCACTCATGCGCAGGGTCCATAATTTTGATTCTCCAGGATCATCAATCTTTCAGAATCCCATACCCTTGGGGACGCAATCAGCAAGGATTCTATCGCAGCAGCAATCAGGATACTGGGGAGCTTTTCCTTCGGTATCCTTGGAGTTATCCGGACCAATGAGGCCAAGGTCCATCGACATGCAGCCTCGCTGAACCATGCCAGCCGGCATATTCTCGTCAGGATCCCCTATGGTATCCTCGGAAGTGCATGTTGGAGATGACATCCTTATGCATGCACCACCTTATCCTGGGGATACCATCAATGGATAAATTAACCATCCAAGCTCAGGATACCAGAGACCTAACCAGACTCTCGGTAACAGTTTACTTAATTCTAATTTATACACTAACCATGGATATGTGCAGGATAAGGGGATATCCCCCGATATAGCTAGGGAATTATAGAAAATGAAGGATATGATTTCCAGTATCCCGGGAATAATCCGTCCCGTAGCTGAAGTTCCGGTAGGCAGTCACAGATTATCCAGGTTCACTTGGCCCATATGCGACATGGAAATCCCCAGGAAATTCCAGACGCCCAACATGAAACTTCATGACGGCACTACGGATCTTGAGGAGCATGTAGCTCAATACAGAGAAAGGATGGAGGTCAACCCTATCCCCGTAGAAATCAAAGAAGCCTGTCTATGTAAAGGGTTTGGTTCAACACTAACAGGGCCGGCCCTCAAATGGTTATTAAGTATTCCTTCCAATACTATCACTTCCTTTGCTCATTTAATTAACTTGTTTAATAATCAATTTTCTTGTAGTAGATCTTTTGAGAAAATGATAGGTGATTTATATAGAATTGTTCAGCCTAATGATGAATCCCTAAGGGATTACATAACTAGATTTAGCAGAAAAGCTTTGGAAATCCCCAACCTTGATATGGCAGCTGTTGTTGAAGCCTTCAAGATGGGACTTAGGAAGGATCCTCCTTTCTACGACGACCTCGTCATGACTCCATGCAAGAATCTTGATGAAGTCAGAAACAGGGCATTGAGATACATCCGGCTGGAGGATGACAAAAAGGCTCATGGAGGTTTGGTTATCCCGAGGTATGAGTCTACCAACAGGAAATCAGACTCTCCCCAAAAGTTCTTTAGGCCGAAGCCTTATTGCAAGCAGGATAATCCCAAGATCAACGCTGTGGAAGAAGATGAAGATAACGAAGAATATCCTAAAATATCTGAATATTGCTTTAACCTAGATATTGGTGGTGTAATTTGTGCCATGCAGGATATAGGTGACAAGGCTAGATGGCCTAAGAAGAATGAGAAGCTCGGATCCAACAAAGACAAGTCAAAATGGTGTGCATTCCATGAAGACTTTGGTCATCGAACAGATGATTGTATAGCACTCCGGAGAGAGATAGGATACCTTCTCAGTAAGGGACACCTGAAGGAACTGTCGGGAGGATCTGACATCTGTGGGACCTCGTATTCAGCAGCCAAGAAACGTTCCAGAGAAACAAAGATGGACAACGGAGAAAGACCTCTCTGTACTTCCACATTGACAACTCAAAGGATCATATCCTTCGATGAGGAGGATAGATGTGGCCCTATGGATCCCAACCACGAAGGTTTGGTAATCACTTTATGTATAGCTAACTGTTTTGTGCGCATGATACTCGTTGATGGAGGAAGCTCTGTAAACATTATCCAGATGGATGCCTTGAAGAGAATGGATATCCCGGAAACAGAAATTATCTCGAAATCCTCAGTCCTTGTCGGATTCGGTGGCAAAACCAAGAACACCTTGGGGGAAATCAAACTTCCAATATATATTGAGGGAACTAACTCCCTACAAAAGTTTTGCGTTATTGACTCTCTGTCTTGTTGTAATGTAATTTTAGGCAGGCCCTGGATCCACAGCATGAAGGCAGTACCCTCAACCTACCATCAGTGTGTGAAACTCCCAAGTCCTTGGGGAGTCATCAAAATTGAGAGTGATCAAAAAGATGCCAAGGAATGTTATGCTTCATCAATGAAGTGGATTACAAAGCCTACTCAAGCATAGCAATTACAGAAACAACCAGGGAAGGTCCTGCAAGCAAGAGAGCAGGATGTAAAGGAAGTATTGTTAGGATTAAGTATTCCTGAGGATATTGAGATGGAATTGATATCCTTTCTAAAGAAAAGAGCTTCTACCTTCGCCTGGAAACATGAAGATATGACAGGTATCTCTAAATCTATAATCACTCATAAACTTGGTATAGATAAATCTTTCAAGCCAGTACATCAAAAGCGAAAGAAGTTTTCTCCTGAGAGAAACGCTATCATACAAGAAGAGGTGCAGAAGCTGCTCAAAACCAAGATGATAAGAGAAGTCCAATATCCTAGATGGTTGGCCAATCTAGTCGTGGTCCAGAAGAAGAATGGAAAGTGGAGAGTGTCTGTGGACTTCACAGACCTGAATAAGGCCTGTCCAAAAGACCTATTCCCACTCCCGCACATTGACTCAATGGTGGATGCAACTGCTAGCCACGAGCTGCTAACATTCATGGACGCATCCTCAGGATTTCAACAGATTCAAATGGAGCCTTCAGATCAAGAAGACACGGCCTTCATGACTCCCACAGGTATATACTGTTACACTGCAATGCCTTTTGAACTTAAAAATGCAGGTGCAACATACCAAAGTCTCGTCAACATGATGTTCAAAGATCAACTGGAGGACACGATGAAAGTCTACATAGATGACATGGTTGTGAAGTCAAAAAAGGCCGAGGATCATCTCAAAGACTTGGCAACAGCATTTGATATCCTAGATGAATACAACATGAAGTTGAATCCAGCCAAGTGTCACTTTGGGGTCAAAGCAGGAAAATTCCTGGGATACGTGGTCACCAAGAGAGGAATAGAAGTAAGCCCAGAGCAGATCAAGGCTATCATGGATATCAAATCACCAAGGAATGTCAAAGATGTCCAAAGTTTGACCGGAAGAATAGCTGTTCTCAACAGATTCATCTCAAGATCTTCAGAGAAGTGTAAAGACTTCTATGATATCCTAAGGAAGAATCAAAAGTTCCAATGGGGGGAGAAGCAAGAAAGGACATTGGTATCCCTGAAGGCATACTTATCCTTAGCACCACTTCTAATGAAGCCGGTCGATGGTGAGCTTTTATCCCTATACTTAGCCGTTTTTTGGAGTGCGATTAGTGCCGTCTTGGTCAAGGATCATGAAGGTCAACAACATCCAATATATTATGTAAGTAAAAGTCTACTAGATGCTGAATCCAGGTATTCTTATCTTGAAAATTTAATTTTAGCACTTATAATGGCTTCTACTAAACTCAGACATTACTTTGAAACCCATGCTATACATGTAAAAACTAACTATCCTATTAAAGCTGTTTTGAGAAAACCAGAAATGTTAGGTAGGATGGCAAAGTGGGCTGTAAAACCTAGTGCATACGATATCTTGTATGAACCAAGGACATCCATAAAATCTCAGGCACTTGCCGACATTGTGGCTGATTTTAGCCAGGATATACTTGAAGAAGTTAAAATGGAAGTTCAACAATTGGAAGTAAAGGAAGTTGGACTTTGCACACCGATGGTGCATCCAATATAAGAGGAACGGGTCTGGGTATCCTGCTAAAATCGCTACAGGGGGACATAATACCTCTATCTATATCTTGTGAATTTCAGACTACTAATAATGAGGCTGAGTATAAAGCCTTAATAGCTGGTTTACATTTAGCTAAGGATATGAAGGTTAGATATCTTCAAGTTTATGTTGATTCTTTGTTATTAGCTAACCATTTCAATGGCTCCTATGCAGTGAATGTAGAGAACTTAGCGAAATATTTAGAAATAGTTAAGCAATTAGCTATGTGTTTCGAAACATTTGACATAGTGCAGGTACCAATAGAAGAGAACACTGAAGCAGATGCCTTAGAAAACATGGCATCAGCTCACAAGATACCAGGAGATGTCAAGATACCTATCGTGCATATCCTGACTCCAGCAACAAAGGAGAACCTCGAAGTCCTAGAGACCTCAAATTCTAAGGATAATCCAACATCTTGGACCAATCCCATAATACGGTATCTTCAGGATAACGAGATCCCAGAAGGGGAAAATCCCAGAGCTTTCCGAATGAAAGTAACCCAATACATTGTCTTAAATAATGTTTTGTATAGAAAATCACTTGCAGGTCCATACTTGAGATGCTTGGAATATCAAGAAGCACAAAAAGTTCTTAAAGACATACACGAAGGCGATTGTGAAACCACACTGGGGGCAGAGCCTTAGCATCCAAGATACTAAGGACAGGTTACTTCTGGCCAATAATGAGGAGAGATGCAATGGATTTCTCCAAAAAAATGTGATGCTTGCCAAAGACATAGCAACATATTGCATCAACCAGCCGAACCATTATATCCTATCATATCCTTGTGGCCATTTATGAAATGGGGAATGGATATTGTGGGAAAGCTGCCCAAAGCTCCTGGTGAAAAGGTCTTTATGCTGGCTATGACAGATTACTTCTCTAAGTGGATCGAAGCAGAGGCATTTGTCTAAGTTAAAGAAAAGGATGTGATCTCATTCAGCAAGCGCAACATCCTGACAAGATTTGGTATCCCAGCAGAGATTGTTTGCGACAATGGATCACAGTTCATCGGAAGAAGAACAACCAACTTTTGTGAAAGTTGGGGAATTAAGATGGTGACCTCAACTCCAGTACATCCTCAAGTTAATGGTCAAGCAGAATCCAGTAACAAAATCATCATCAGCAATCTGAAGAAGAAATTGGGGTCCAAGAAGGGAAAATGGGATGAAGAACTACCATTTGTTCTTTGGGCTGATAGAACCACTTCAAAAAGTGCAACGGGACAAACACCTTTCTCTTTGGTGTTTGGGGCCGAAGCTGTTATCCCTACAGAGATGGTGATCCACACAGCAAGAACCAGTATCCAAGATACTGAGTCTAACAACCAAAGCCTTACTGAAGACCTAGATATCATTGATGAACTCAGAGATCAAGCTAAGATCAGGATGGCAACATACCAACAAAGGATAGCTAATTCCTACAACAAGAATATTAGAATTCGAAGATTCCTAGTAGGAGATATGGTGTTAAGAAAAGTATTTCAGAATACCACTAACCCAGCAGATGGAAAGCTAGCTCCAAAGTGAGAAGATCCTTACCTGATTGATTCGGAGGCAGGAAAAGGGAACTACAGGTTAATCACTATGGAAGGTGTTCCTATACCAAGAGCTTGGAATGCTATCCACCTCAAGGCGTATTTTTGTTAGTATACTTAACTGGTATGATAGTATCCTTAAGATGAAGGTATGTTCCCTTATCTATTCTTACATTTTTAATTTTATTATCTCTAAATCAAGTTTACTGACTTAAGCATCGGAGGGGTGTTAGCCAGGCTAACACCCACCCCTCATCAAGAGCTTAGCGTTTTGCAGTTATCCTAAGGATACGTTATCTCGACAACAGTCAAAGGCTGATCACCTCCCACACGAATATGATATCCCTGATATCCCCAAAGGTTTTAAGGTCTTCACCTTTCCATCGAATGCCTGGAGCGCACGAATACGATATCCCGGATATCTCAAAAGGTTTAAAGGTTTTCACCTTTCTAACAACGACTGGAGCGCACGATGATTCGGATATAGTTCGAGACAGGCTGACCAGACCAGCTGACAATCCGTCTGTTGTTGGCTATATACCGGATCCTTAAGATAAGTGGCAGACGTGTCACACATATGGTTTATAAAATTTTCATGTTATCTAAGGTTTATAACACGCTCGTATTATCTAAAGTCTGGCATAATCATGCCCATGCGCTTGGGACCTTCCCCAGTTTTATCTCAAGTTAAGACATTTTCATGTCTCTAAAGTAAAGGCCTAGTTGCCAGTAAAAAGGCTTTATCGCCAGTTAATGGGCTTTGTCGCCAGAATTATCTAATTTTGTATTGACAGATCGCTAAAATCTATGAAGGTTACTAAGTTGTTTTTGACTTAGTAAAAATCCAGAAACATGACACTTCAAAAACCTCAACAATTGGGAACTTCATATGTAAGCTAACTAGATTTATAAATGATCTCCACGAAGGTACTCCTTACACTTAGTTCTATCACTCAATTTATATTTCAAGGTATGATCTTTTGGTTTGATTGTGATAACTCACACAAGACACAAGGATATATTATCCTTAAGATATTTTATATCAATCCCTAATAAGTCTTTTGATTATATTTTCTTAAAACGTAAAAGTATTTTATGTTCAGGATATATGATCCTCAGGATATTTTAAAGTCTTAAAAGATACTTTTTCTGAAACTATAAATATTCAAGAAACATGTTTTCAAAATAAACTATCCTCTAAGTAACTTATTTCAGAAAATTAAAGACATGTAATATTCCAACCAAAACTTATAAGTTACTAAGCACAATGCATAAAGCCAAAAGATTATATCATTACTAATCATAAGTGCAGGAAATTAAAAGGCAACACCCGGGTTTCATCTTGAAAAGCCAAGATCCCTCCACCCGAATATTGCCATATGTTCAGAAGTCAAGATAACATGGGCTTCATCTTGGAAAGTCAAGATCCCTCCACCCATGTATCCTATTATCCTAAGCTTACTTGTTCAAAACAGAACAAGTAAAATTGTTCAAATGACCATTACAACCCAACACCAAACACAAACACATAAAAATTGGGCTCAAGCTTTTTCTTTACCGCCATCACTGCCCAATTGCACCTCGTCACCAACCGCCTCTACTGCATCCTTGATCACCACTTCCACAGCCTCCTCTGCAAACTTCTCCGTACCACTAGGACCAGCATCCTCCACATTCTCACCATTAAGCTCGGCCAAGACTCTCTCCTAAGCAGCCACATCCCAAAAAGACCCCGCATCCTTAGCCTCCTTAGCCATCCTCAGTCGGGACTGGAAAATGGAGACAACAGCCAATTTCTTTGCTCCCTCAGTAACCTCCTGGATTTGCACAAGACGATCCACCTCTTGGTGGACTAGCTCCTTCTTGGCCAGCGAGAGTTCATGCTTCAAGTCCTTGATCTCTTTCGACTTCTTATCAAGAAGGCTGATTTTGGCGTTAGCAATCTTCGACATTTTGGCAATACGAGTGTTGGCCTCAAGAAGCTCATGATGGAGATCATTGAATTTGGAGGATATCAATCCTAGTCCCTACACAAATCATAATAGCCTCAGCATATGTTATATACAGGATACAAGGGTAAAACACAAAACATACCTGATTAAATTCAAGATCGCATGTCGGAGAGGAATCGGAGGTATCCTGGGTCTTCCTCTTTTTCGAAGCCTTAGCACGACTGACTTCGGGTTTAGGCTGAGGGACAGGAGCGACTTCTTTCTTCTTGGTGCTACGAGTAGAGACCATGCTGTCAATGTCGTCCAAAGCAAAGGCTGAAGCAAATTTACCTACGAGTATACATGTTAGTATACCTAATCCTTAAAATATTTATGCTAACATTTCAATGTCCCTTACCAGACATAATGGAGCTCTTGGACGGAGATGATTCTTGGAGACCAGACTGAAAAAGAAACGTTCTCTCTTCCTCGTCTATGAGGTAGAAAGAATTTAGCTTGCTCTCAGTTTCCTTGCCAGGAGGAGCGATTTCGAAGAACTTCAAGGCTGCAATAAGACAAGATAAAAGCATATCAGTCACAAGAATAACAACATATAGTTTCAAGACAACGTATCCTACTTTTGGTCACCCAAAGGTATGGAAGGTTTTTGGGGTTTGGAAGCGAGTCTCTCCTAACAAAGAAGAATTGCTTTTTCCATTGGTCATTGTTCTGGGTGTTTTTCAAAACTAGTGGGTTCCAATCAGATCTGGTTTTGAGAAGGTATCTTGAGGAGCCGTGGCTACGAAGTTCATAGATGGAGGCAAGCTTAGAAAGGGTAAGATCCAGAGCATGATCGGCAATTAGTCTCTCCAGGACAAACAATGTCCTCCAAACCATCGACATGGTTTGGACAAAACTAAGCCCAGTTCTGATGAAAAACTTCGTGGTAAAAGCTGGAAAGGGGTAAGTAAAGCGATCTTGAACGGAAAAAAAGGAAAACAAATCTAGGCCTTAGAGACAAGATCAGATAAGACAGCTGGATCAAAGGGTCGGAAAACGGTTCCCGAAGGGAAGCAGCCTCGGGATTGTAAGCTCGCAATATCATTATTATTGAACGTGCATATCTCGTTCACGGGGTTGGCAAGAAGATTTTGGGAAACGAAATCCTCAATACCAGAATCATGGAGCTTCGGACTCATGATTCCAGAATATAAAGAAGAAGAAAAAGAGTGTACCTGGATAGAAGGAAAGATGGATAGAAATGTTATTTATCCAAAGTAATTATAAGGCTGGCTTAGGGTTTACCCAAAGAACGGATGGGTGACACGTGTATCAACAATCTACCACATATGCGAAGATTTGTAATTCAAAATTCAAAAATTTTACAGTGTAGTGCATATCTACAGCCGTTAAAATTTGGGGACAATTGTTAGGGCACGGATTTTCAGCATCCTCAGCAAACAGTATTTAGAACGAATCCAGGATGCGGTATCCTCTAAGGTAACTGGTATCCTAATTACATTATGCAACTAACACGATATTTGCTACTTTTCGTGTTTACCAGGTCAAAGACCGTTGCTTGATCACCCGAAGACTCGCACTTTCAGTTGATAGATCGTGGCATAAAAGGAAACGTGTTGATTGAGAGATTAACGGCTAATTAGATTTAGTCTAAGAGTTTCCTAAATTATAGGCAATAGTTGTTAGAATTTGTTTATTATAAATAGAGCTCTAAACAAATGATCAAACACACACTCTATGTAACACCCCGGCTTAAGCGGAAACGCCCGAGTGTGACGTACAGATTGCTCAAACACACGTGGCACTATTAAGTGACCATAATAACATTAATTCATTTAATAAGCCAAGTAACACAAGTTCGAAAGTAACAATACAAGTTCAAACCAAAACATAACCATAACAATAGTTCTTTTATTGAAATACCCTAAGTAATCTAAGTGTCTTCAATACTTCAACCTCTAATCATGGTACCTGTAACATATGTATAAAATATGGTCAGCTATAAATATAGCTGGTGAGTTTCCACAGTTTAAATACGTACATAAAAACCATACAATTCATAGACATGTGATAAACGAGCAAGTAAGTCCTTTCCAGTTGGTACAACCAACGTACTTGGATAATCGCGCAAGTAAGGTCCTTTCCAATTGGTAACAACCAACGTACTTGGATAATGAGGCCCTTTTCCACTCGATACAAATGGACCAGAGTGCAAAGGGGGGGCGTATGATCATACTTAATGAGGCTTCCCAATCGTGCAAGTAATATTCGTGCAAGTAATACAAGTAACACACAAGTCCATATACGAATTGTAGTTTTGGTAATAGAAGAAATAATACTTGAATTTTTATAAGGATACATATGCTACCCCAAAACATTAAAACATTAAAAAGGGGTGGTGAAAAACTCACCTTAGTAATTGAAGTGAAAAAGGAATAAGAATAACTTCAAGGCGTCAAAGGAACCGAAGCAATCAATCCGTACGAACTATAAATAAGAATAAACATGACTTTTAACGGCTATTCCATTGGGATTTTAAGGTTGTTTAATTGTATGATAGTTTTAGAAGATGGTTATTATTTTATTACGAATCTTATGGCTCTTAGATTATTATATTATTATTTATGTTTTAACGACAACTTGGTTATTAGTACAATTTAAGAACTTTAATGGCGAGAAAACAAAGTTTATATGTTCGAAAAGCTTGAACTATTGTTTACAAGTCGAAAATATAATTGTTGCTTTAACAAAACGATTTTTAGAGAATTAAAGTTTACTTTGCGATTATTACACGATTTTTAATAACGACTTATGAAAACGAGAAACTTGATTTTTATATGTAAAATGGTGAGATATATTTTATAGTTAATTTACATAATTTTTATTTAATTTAAAAAGGTTTTTATAAATTTATTATGATTATTAATTGATTAAAATGATTTATTAATTAATAATAAACTGGAAAAATGTTTAATAATAAAAAATATGAGATTGACCCGGGTTCCGGGTCTTGGTGGTATAAGTTCTAGGTATTATCCAACTGCTCTGGTAACAATATTCGTTTATAGTATGGTTTTTAATACTTAAATATACTATTAGCTTTGGAATTGATTTTAATAATAATAATAACAATACAGTTTATTAAACCAAAAAAATGAGCATGACCCGGGTTTCGAACCCGGGTCTCATGGTTGCGAGGAATTGAGTTTAACCATTTGAACTAGAAGGATATTCGTTTAAGAGTTAAGAATCATTATATATATATAATACTTCAGGTTCATCTTCTTCACATGAGGAACATAAACCCTAATAATTCAATCTCAGTTTCTGTTTCATGTGTGTTTAAATTAGTATAGGGTTTTTGTTTATTGGATCAAAACTAATCAAAAACATGGTACAATTACCTCAAAAGGTGTTGATTTGGTGAAGAACAAGACTCGCCGGAGCCGAAGTTTTGCCAGATTATTACGACTATTGTAGAGAGAATTAGAGGGAAAGAAGGTTATGAGCGAGTTGTAACAAGGCTTAGGTCCCTATTTATACAACTAATCGGAGCGTCTAAGCGTTAAATGCCTTGATTTGATTACCTGGATTTTCCGGCAACGATTACGGGGTGATTTACGGATGTTAAACGCAATTAAATAGTTAGTTATTGTTTAGTGTTGACGGCAAATCATTTTTATATATTTAATTTGGAAAAAAATGTGTTTTAAGGGGGTGGCGGCCACCTCCGGCGCCGGATTCCGGTGGCCGGAGGCCCCGTCGGAAAAACGAACAAGGAAGGTGGGGGGGGCGACTAGGGTTGGGTATATTAATAATATAATTTGAATTATTTTCATTTCTGGTCCCTCAAGTTTCAATAACCATTTAAAAGATAATTTAAGTTCTTTTAAGTTTTAAATAAGTATTTGAAGTTTACATTTTTAACCCAAACTTTATAATTAAATTATAAAGTTTTCGGTTTTGGATTATTTACGCGTTTTACTCGCGCGGCTCGATTAACGCTAAGGTTCGGAAATTTATAAACAACGAACAACGAATAATGAACATTAAATGTCGGGAATCACTTTATTAAAATATATTTAATACATTGAAACGACCCAACGGGCCGGGTTTACAATATGAACACGAATCGAAAATTGACGAATGTCACACTCTAGCACTCGGGGACTTACTAGTACTCGCATCCTTTGTAATCACGATCAAGTTTGAGCTCCACACTTGTAATCACCTTTATTATTAATAAATCGGTGGTGATAGTTTTCACCACCCGGGGTTTTTTGCTTGTTATCCCAAGGATAACGAGTTTTTTCCTCGCAACAAATCTCTGTGTTCATACTATTTTTACAAGCACCTAGTCTCGATTCACTAAATTAGTTACAAAATCACTGTTGTTAATTTTTGAGCAAAACATCTACGACTCGTATAAGCCCTATACAAGCCGTATAGCCTTATTCACACAACATAGAGATGGTGTTTGTATATAACAACCTTTGGTTATTGTGCAATGAATGACCATGTTTGAGTGGTAGGCTGGTATCGTTCTGAACATCCAAAAAGGTCAAGCTATTTGGGGGTGTTTAATTTAGTGTTCTGTCATAAAAAATGATTATCATAATATTCTGTAAGTTAGGGGTTTGGTAATTGGTACGCAGTGATAATTGCATATCTCATAAAAGTATAAATATTTTCTTTATATATAAACACACTTAATTTTATCCCCCGTATTACGGGGGTTGTTTTACATTATTTGTTTTTAATATTTATATATGTATATTTGGATTTTAATTTTATTTATTGTTAGAAAGTTAATAATAATAAACTTAGTTTGATGATAAAATGGTTTTCACAAATAAATGATATGTTATAATCCGGTTTTAAAGTTATCTGGGTTTAGTGATACTCATTACCCGTTTATTTTCTTTTTACAAAATTGTTTCCTAATTATAAATAATATCTTTTTTTAAATAAAATAGGATATTAATTTTTAGTATATCCCTATTTTATAGGATTTTCATATCAAATATTTTATGAGATTAATTTTTAATATAATGAGATGTTATAACCCGTTTAAGAGTTATCTGGGTTTGGTGAGACATTTACCCGTGAATTCAGGTCAAATACGTGAGAAACCTTCATTTACAAATGAAACAATCTGATGGCTTAAGAAAATGCTTGTTTTACATTTTTTGTTTTTTAAAATTTAATTTTTGGATTTCAATTTTCTTTATTGTTAGAAAGTTAATAATATACTTAGGGTTTGATGATGAAAGAATTTCATAAATAAATGATATGTTATAACCCGTTTAAAAGATATCTGGATTTGGTGACCCATGACCCGCTTATGTGTTTTACTTCAAAATTGTTTATTAATTATAAATAATATCTTTTTATTTTTAAACTGGATATTAAATTTTAGTATATCCCTACTTTATAGGATTTTCATATCAAATAATTGGTAAGAATAATTTTTAATTTAATGAGATGTTATAACCCGTTTAAGAGTTAGCTGGTTTTGGTAAGACTCATACCCATGAATTTGGGTTAAATCAATGAGAGATCTTCATTTAAAAATTAAGCAATCTTGTGACTTCCATAAAAGGGGGAGCGACCACATCGCAACACATAGGATTTTAGGGGCTTCGTTTATATATATATTATAGATTAAAAGGAAGCATTAATAAATAAAATTTAAAGCTAATAAAATTAATGTAAAATATTTTTTGGGTATGTGTTTTGGGTAAACCATAAACATGTATATGGTTTCGAGTAATCAGGCTAGGCATCATCCAATCTCATACTCTGCACATACCTGCGAAAATGTTTAAATAATAATCCGACCATTACCTGGCCCATACCCGTTTCATATGTTGCAGGTTTCGGGTATACCCGTCGGGCTCAGGCTTTTTTGTCATCCCTACCACGAGGCCACCGCCATCGCTACTTCATTACCATTTTTTTTATTTTGGTAAATTTTCTTTCTTCTGAGGCATTAGTATTTTTGTCTTACGTGTTACATTCCGACGCCTTTTTTAACCTATGAAACGACATAAAGTAACGATTATTCCCATATATTAACTAGACAGTTAAATGGAATCAATGACCATTCCGTTACTTTGTCCATTTCAGTCCCTTGTCTATTTCATTACCTCATGCCAAACATACAATAATTCTTCTTATATAGAAACTGTGTTGCGCCTTGCTTGCGCGCGCGCATATAATGGATGCATGTGTGAACCCTAAAATTGGCAAAAGTGAAATTGCACTAATTTTGACGTGTAACGTCCGACTTTTTAAATAATAGATAAAGAAATATTTAAATAAAGTTTGTTATTCAATCGTCGTATTATAATAATTAATAAATTTAAAATGAGAGATGGTAGGCTTAATGGATATGGACTTAAAAATAAAACTTGGACTTAGTGAATTAATGGGCCTAAGGTCCATAAGGTAAGGGTATAAGTACCCTTAAAACCTTTCCTAAAACCCTAGATCTCACAATTCCATATCTTTCCATTTTTACCAACACACTCTAAAACACACACAAATACTCTTTTCATTTCGGATCCAAATCCGAGAAAGAAAGAAGTCGTTGGTATTAGAGCATCGTAGTGAGCAAGAAATACACCAAGATCCAACCGTATACGAGAAACCGATTCAAACCGGTTTGTCTAAGGTACGTTTTATAACGAAAAGCTTGTTCGTTTAGGTTTGGTTTGTATAAGGGATTCAAGATCTAGCTAAGACGGGCACTAAAAATCAATAAAGGCTCGAACTTTATTCAAAACGAGTTAGATCTTAGTCGTGAATGACAACAATAACAATAGAAATATTAATAATAGGAATAATGAAATAATAATAACAATAAATATAATAATGATATTATCGACGGTATCAACATGCTATGCATGTTGATTGATATTAACAATAATAATAATAATATTACACTAGTAACTAATAATAAACATTAGGTCTTTAGTGTTATGGCAACAACAATAATAATAATAAACAAACAAGGAAACAAATGGCTGTAGTCACAGCCCATCCATTCCCATTTTATCAATTTCAGCATATAAAGAATTGAGTTGATAACAATATCAACCAGCTACTATAGCAGCATGGTTAGGTCGTTGGAGTGTGAGGTCGGGGAGTGGTTCGAATCCCCGATCTCTCATTTCTTTTCGAGAGTAGGCTTAAATGCAAGGTTGGACGGGAAAGAACATGCGAAGCGAAACGAGTCCAAGCGAAGCGAACTGAGGGGTTCATGCGATGTGAACTGGGTCATTCCTAGTTAATCCAAGATAATCCAACAAAATAAACCAAACCAACACTCTTCGTTATCTCCGTATAACCCGATATATTTTAAGATAAATAATCAATTAAAGAAAAGGAATATATTGTATATTTATATATAATTAAAAGAAAGGTATATATATATACACACACACAATAATATATTAAAGGAAAGGAACATGTATTAATGAAGAAGATATATATATATATATATAATAGTGGGAGGATATGAACGCAAAATAAAGACCGTCGTTAAATAAAGTTATTTCGTTAGATTTGTTAGCCCAAACAAACGAGCCTAGCCTATCAAGTACGCTTGACTAATAAATACGAATCTAATTAATTATGTTAGTACGTAGTTAGTTAATGAATATATGTGTTAAACAGTTAGCCGCGCATAACTCAGGAAGGGCATTACTATAAACGGTGAACGTAACAGGGTCCAGATGAGTTCTAGCCCCTTTTATGTGTTATGTTTTCGGGGCTTTATACATACTATGATGTGTTTAGATTTATACACTTAACTTAAATGGTAAGTGTATATTAGATACATATTTGTGTATGAATGTGAACGTTATGGATTGATTAATTAGTATGCACGTAATGTTATATTAGTTATGATTGAAGGAATTAGAAGGAAATGAGATGAAGTTAGAATGGTATGGTATGTTAGAGGGCACCAGGCCCTAATAATAACCGAGGTATGTAGGACACTAGACCCTTATAATATCCAAGGTAAGTAGGGACCGGACTCTGAGGAGATCCAAGGTATGAAGGACACCGGATCCTTATAATTCCGAGGTATGTAGGGCACTGGACCCTTATAATATCCAAGGTAAGTGAGGACCGGATCTTTATAGTATCCGAGGTATGTTGTTAGTATGAATGTATGTATGTATGTACGTATGTATGATTGAATGATAGACGAATGAGTAAGTATCAATACGTATCTTCGGACGGTATTGGTAAGTAAGTGGATGTAATGTACGTTAATTAACTAGAACTCACTCAGCGTGGCTGACTTTTAGTATGCACGCAGGCAAGTAGAATGAGACAAGTTGCTTGATGAGGACATGTAGCAATAAGAGGAAGACTGGCATCGCTATGAAGAAGACACCGTGTCGTTTAATGATTTATGTTTTATGGATTTATGTTATGATGTTTAAGACAAGATGGTTATGTTATGAATGAATGAATGACTTTTAATTCCGCGAAAGTTTTAATTAACTCTGATTTTACGAATTATGTGAATGAGTAAATCCAACCAGCAAAAAAGTAGGGCACCCGGGTCGGCGGCCTTACATGACGTTATTTTACTAATCTCGTGAAAATAACGTTAAAAGTGGCGGAAGGTTAATCAGGCATCATGTTGTGGCGTTGATAGCCGAAAGACAACGGTACATGGATGGTTGAGTGTTATGTGCCTTATGTCCAAGGCTTGATGCAAAACTACTATCGAGCCTGGGGTCTCACCAGAAGCAGCCTCTCTATTCCTACGGGATAGAGGTAAGGCTGTCTACATCTTACCCTCCTCAGACCCTACCATGGCTTTGCTATTGGTGAGATATACTGAGTACGATGATGATGATATAGAAACTGTGTGCAAATATTTTATTTTGTATTTACAAATTATAATGACGTTCTACTTTATTTGGTTTTGATGTCTTTTAGGAAATACAAAAATTTAATAACGATAACCTTAAAACAACGTGTTGATTTAACGATAACCCATTAACCCATGGGACTCGAGTTTTATTCATGATACAATTGATTACACAATAGTAGTGGCACGAAAATATGCATATGTGGTTAGATGACGGCTTGTGAAACTGCTTCAATTCCCTTGTCTGATGACACGGCTTCAATTGCACTACCTAATGGCCATGCAGCTTCAACCAATGCATCTTGATACTTTATTTGTTTCACAAGTGTAATACTTTGGTCGGGTTGAAAGCCTATTACAAACAACACAAAAGAAGAATTATTATTATTATTATTATTATTATTATTATTATTATTATTTCATTTTGCTCATTTTTAAACAGAATATTATAGGTCACAAATTTAACCATTTTTTTGCAGACGTTGATTTGAACAGTCATTTATAATAAAATAGGGCTACCTACCGACTTCTTTTGACCTGAAATTAAAAACAGAGCTAGGTGGTTGAAGGATCCCAGCTCGACACCAGTAGACCCGAATTTTATTTTTTTGATGTTAGTTTTATATATATATAGGCAAAGTATATAATGAAAACCCATTTGAGTTGTGAAAACCCTATGTAACTTCGTTTTTTTTACACACGTAATATATGTTGTAACATTTAATACAAAACATCGAAAACATAAAAAAAATGTTTTACTATTTTTTTTTATATTTTTTACTAATTTTTATATATGTTTTCAGGAGAGAGAAAGTGCAAGTTTTCTTTTACATTTTTATTAACTTTAATTGTGAACAAGATTTAATCTTTAAAGAATGGGTTTCTAGAGTTTTCACAACTCAAGTGGGTTTTTATTCTAACCTAACCCTATATATATATATATATATATATATATATATGGGATGGTTCTGGAGAGAAATAAGATTACTGTGAGAAATGTAAGAAATGAATATGAACCACTAGTTTTATTTTATGTTTTAAATGCTTAAAGATAAATAAGGAAATTATTAATTCATGCTTTCTTTTCAATTAACTAATAAATATAATAGTTATCTATTCAATTAATATAACTTATCAAATTATTATAATTGAAAAATAATAAGAATTCATTTATTTTTATAACTTATTTTTTCTCTTTTGAATTTTTATTCTACATAAGTACAATTTATTCATACATTAAAATTTCTTTCTATCCAAAACCAATTTCTTCCAACTCAATATATTAATATCCATCAACACGTAGTTACATTGTGATAAATAGTACAAAAAACTATCTTACATGTGTTTGCATTAAATATCAACAAAAAAGTACACAACTTACACAAAAACATATAACCTACACTTGTTCTAATAATAAGAAAACATATAACATACACACGAAAAACATATAACCGACACACAAGATTCAGCATCAATAAACTACACACGCACACAAAAGCATATAACCTACACACAAAACATATAACCTACACTCGAAAATTTTATCCTACACAAATACAATTTATTCATATATTATATATCAATATCAATCAACACGTAGGTATATTGTGATGAATAATACAAAAAACTATCTTACATATGTTAGCATTAAATGTCAATAAAAAATATGCAACCTAAACAAAAACATATTACATACACTTGTTCTAAGAATAAGAAAACATATTACCTACACACGAAAAACATATAACCTACACACGTATAGGATATGTGTATCCATAATTAGAGAGTGATTTATTATGGTTATATTAGTTGTATTAATTGAAAAGAGAGAATGCATTTATTGTTGTATTTACATTTTTTTCATTTATTTTTAAACATTTAAAACCTAAAATAAAACTAGTGGCTCATATTCATTTATTACATTTCTCATAGTAACTTTATTTCTCTCTTGAACTTAAACATATATATATATATATATATATATATATATATATATATATGAAAAAAAACAATGTATTCTTAATGTTTAAACCCTATTACTTAACTCCTATAAGGCCCAAAATTTTCGTCTTCTGCCCAAAAAAAGTTAACGATCCTCAGAGATGGCCCTGTGTAAAAATGTCTCATTTTGACATGTTAGACCCACCAATGCTACCTTTATCGTATGTGATTTTCTATAAGAACTATAAGAAGGTATAACAAACTTACCAAATCCATCTACAAGCAAAGTGTATTCATACACAAGATCCATGCATAAATAGGGTAGGTCTTCGGGCTCCACATTAGGATATGTAGATTTGGCTTCTTTAAATGTCGTTTTACAAGCACGCTTAGCTGCCACAGCAAAATCTATTGGACGAGATTCAACTACACGTTCACTTGCATTAATAAAACCGACCTATATACGCAAGAAAACGTTATTAGAGAAAAACATCTTAATTTAGTTTTAATAATAATAGTAGTAGTAGTAATAATACATGAGCAGCTCGGTCATAGAAGAAAGAACCCACATACATTTTGTTTTGACCACACCACCAAAGGTGCATTCCGCGTATGCGCAAGTTGATCCATTTACTTTTAGAGCTTTTATTGCTTGTGTCCTGCACTTGTTCATGTTTGAACCAGAAGAAAGTGCTGAAACTTTGTAATCAATTCCTCCATATGAATAAACCCCTAAAAGACAAGAAGTTTAACCACTATTCATAAGGACAAGAACGGCCGAAGGTTAAAATGAAGTCAATGCTAACCATTATAACCAGCCAAGATGCACGGGTTCTCTGCGTCTTTTGCAAGATCAAGGATACCGGCTCGAGCTGCTAATAACCCGTAGTTCAAATAACTGTATAATGAAAACTAATAATAATAAGTCAATAAGCTAGAAAAAAATCGCTATGACCATGCCAAATGAGTTAATGAGTTGTAAAAAAATGGGTTAAAATGGTTACAGAAGGGTAGAACAAGTTAACTCAAACATAACCCATTTATAAAAGGGTTAGATATATGACGACCCAAATCTGAATTATTTTCGTATTGGGTTTTAATACTACTATTTCTACTGCTACCGCTCTTGTGGCCGCCGCCACCACCACCCATAATAATAATAAAATAATAATAATAATAATGAATAATAATAATAATAACATCCCATTTACAGTTTTCACCTTTTTTTTTTTTTCATATCTTAATGTACATATGAAGACAAACCTGTGAACATAAATGTAATACTTGCTTCCTTTAAGAGACATTTCTTTCACATAAGGATCATCTCCTTGAGCTACCGTTGGAGCTATGGCCGCATCTGCTTCTGAAATAGCATATGCCATTTGTACCGATCCACCACCAAGATCAACTACTCCAACAGTGTCTGAATAATCATTACCTATGTTTTTTAATAGATAATTTATGGCCACCTGTAAGTAGCCATTAAAAAACGTTTTAATATATAAATTATAAAACAATGACATGATATAATAATATGTAACTTAATTACTTACTCACAGGTAAGAACCTTCTTGACTTCCGTCCAAAACAGTTACCCTATCATCTTCTGTTTTGAAGTTGCTCTTAGATTTTAGAAGATATCTCACCTACAAATGCAAAACTTAAATGAAATTAGTACTAGATAAATATCATTAAATTTAGTTTGCAGGAGAGTTGTATTTACAGCTTGCAAAATGCTTTCTGAGGTATTGTCTCCCAGCATTCTCAAACCGGCAGTTGCCTACATATAGATGCATAATTCAGGTATATAAATAATCATAAAGCTCTTGTAAACTTATTAGCTTTGCATACAAATCACTAACCCCGACTTTAACCGGTGTATTTGGTTGCACGTCTTGTGGAACAACCTCTTCGGCTTTCTCTAATAGAGGCAGAAGAGAGTTTGCAGCCTCTTGCGAGTTGTTTGCATATGAACTCAAACCTGGTCTCACCTATATTAAAGAAGTATCATGTCATCTGAAAAATCTTAGATCTCTTCCAACAGAAATTAAGTTAGAAATGTAAATAAGAAATGAAAACAAATATCGATTGCGTAAAATCCTAAGAAAATCCTACACAAGCCGTGGAAATTAGCTGGTTTAGAAAGAAAAAAAAAAGTATTTTTATTTTTAACGCACTTGGGTAGTAGTTGATCCTGTGGTAGAAGCTTATGCTTTTGGGAAATCTAGTTCAATCATTAGACTTGGAGTTAATTTAGGAAAAAATTATATAAAGTGGTGGTGGTAACATATATTACCAAAATCAATATTTCTTTTCAAGAATTTTTTTTTAAAGTTGATGGAAGTGGTGGTGTAAGCTATGATGGTGTTGGCAGACACAATGGCAACGATGGTGGTAGTAGACTAGTAGTGGTTGTGTTGGTAACAGAATTTCAGTTTTTTTTCCGTTTTGGTTTCATGCTTAGTTGTGGTAGAGGTAGTGGCGACAAAATAATGACGGTAGTGTAATACTGTAATTTATATAGTCAAAATAACCCACTGTTTTTTTTTTGGATTATTAAACACCCACTATGTTATTTTTATTTAAGTAAACCAAAAAAAAGCAACCAATGTTCGACAAAAAAAAAAAACAAAATGGGGCAATGATGTACCTGCTCAAAAAGCTGAAGTTGTTCACCAATGTGTACAAGTTCTAAATTCTGATCAAAACGGAATCCATGAACTCTACTCCGTGAACTACCCGCATCAAAAATCACCGCATACCTATCTGGTGACAAGTCTGTCCTCAGCATGTTACGTGCCAAAAGCTTGCGGTTGGTTGAAAAAACGTCATGGTGGTGGGAGCGCACACAAGGTATCAGAAACAAAACCAAAGAGACAAGTAGGAGAGGTGTCGAAATGACCAAAATACTCCTGCGGCCACAATGCATTTTTTCGGAGAAGGGCAAGCTGATCTCCGGTTGAGGATTGTTGTGAAGAATAGTTTTTGTTCTCTTATGTAGCTAGCCTAGTTTTTGGCCTGTTAAATAAGCGCGTATAATAAGTGGCCAAGTTTAAACAAGACGCCCTCAAAAGGGACTTCTCAACCGTTTCCATTTTTTTAATTGTTTGATTTAAGAATTTATTAGTTTTTTTATTTCACATTTAATCACGTTTGTTGTATTTTTATATACATAAGTGTATATTATTATGGACGGCTTATCAAGTCCAGCTAATAGATATGATCATATCATAGGCTCATAGCCCATCTTTCTCTTTATTGTATTACTGAAATATTTGTTGTTTTATATTAAATAATATATAAAGTTTATTACATTGTTATTTGCCGATTGTGGAAGGTGATATCTTGTAATATTCCACAAAAGCACAGTTTTCCGGTACCGAAATTTGCATGATATTCTGATCCGATGTGCCAGAGATAACAAGGGGTTGAAGTATCCAGTTCTACAGGTGCACGCACATAGACAAACGTGTCAGTTATAATTCGGGCCAAGTCGTCAAGAAGTTGCCAAAAGAATAAAAAACATATAAAAAAGTCGACCTTTTCCTTGAGTTAACTTAAAAATAGACGGGCTAGCGGACTTGATGAAAATGACAAAACATGAAAAATGCTTAAGGTTTGGATGCAAATATATATATTTTAAAAGAAAAAAAAAACAGTCTTTTAAATGAAAGTGATAATTGTGACTAAACTCAAGTTTGATTTTTATAAAAGTATGTTATGCATGTATTTGTTAACTAACACATGTATGCACTTTTGTTTAAAACATGTTAAGGACTTAGAGCATTCTCAGCCCATTTCTTTAAAATATGTGAGGAGGATTTGTAAATTATATGGTATGGTTATGAGTGATTGTGAGTAGAGGAGAGAGAAAATGTTATAAGAGAAAGTTAAATTTGGGAATTCACTATTCATACCGTAGAATTTTTTAATATTTTCTAAAAGTGGTTGTGAGAGGAGGAAAGAGTAAATATAATGATAAAGGTATTATTTAATTAAACAGAAGAGAGAAAAAACAGTTATTTTTAGTGTAATTATATGATATATGAATATAGAATAGGGAATGGGTTGGGAATGCTCTTAAGGTTGTTCTTGAAGTATATCATCATCATCATGAGATGACGATGGATTTTAATTTTAAGTCATCTTTTTTTCTATTTTGTTATTAAAAATTATGGGCCGGTCATGTCATGTGATGTCTGGTTGAGTCGGGTCGCTAAATAGGTGACATTAATTGTTTTAAAATGTTATATTTGTAACACGTTTATATACAGGTTCATGTTTGATGAAAATGATATGATTGGATTATAATTATGTCATGTTTGTGTTTAGCACGTGTGCTAATAATGTCGTGTTGTGTGTGACTTGTCTAACACGCTACCTTTTATGCCAAGCCTACTGTAAAGCATCTTTCACAAATGTCTCGGGTTATGTTTTCCCTGTTGGTTCTGGTTTTTCAAACATTCGTACGAATTACTTTATTTTATTAAGAAGTGGTTCAAATTTGAACATCTAGTTTTTAGAGAGATGTACACAAACAATAATGGAGAGATGAAATTAATTTGTTAAGAGGTATCTTACAACAATAAAAATAAATTATTGTATCACGTGGACACTACTGCATAAAATATACTTAAAATGATATCTGTTGAAAGTCCGATTTAATGGTTATTTAGATTTGCATGGTTTCTATAGCAACCTTTAAAGAAGGTCAAGTCAATTTTTATTCGGTGTCATAGTGAAGACCACTTGGTATTTGAGGTGTTTAGTGTTACTTTTGGTATTTCGTTTTAATATGATTATCCCATAGATGTTTTCACAAATGATGATTTTTTACATCTTTTTATTCAGAAATCAAAGCTACTTATTTGTATCATGCAAAGACGCATGGGTAGACCGATAGCCAAAATAAAGGGGAAACCAACCCCTTAATTTTTTTGTTTTTTTCTGTTTATACGAAAGTAAAATCTTGATCGCTCCCGTAAATATTTAGAATCGCCCCCATTAAAGAGAGTGGTTGTAGTTTGATGATGAGGCCTTTTGGTGTTATTAAATTTTAATTTGGTTTTTTTTTTGTCTTTATTACCAAATCCACTCAAAAGTAATGGCAAAAAAAATAAAAAATGACGTGCGTTGACAACAATTTGCCTAGTTTTACTATTCATTTATTTATCCATACTTTCTTAGTGTATTTAATATAATTTATAACTGTTTATATTTTTATATTATAAATTCTTTTATGTTATTACTTTATATCCATCTATTTTGTATAGGTAAAACTTAAAGGACATATTATATTATTATAGTGGGATTCTATAAAAACTTAGACTACGACCCTCCTATTAAGGTTTCTAGTTATGTTATAGGTTATGCATTTGTAATGATGTTTGACTACTTTTGTTAATTATATGTAATTAGTTTGATTATCCCTTTTCTAGTATGATCCGACCCGAACCCGACTGAAAAAATTATTATATATAGATAGCTAGAACACGCCAATACAAATATAACCTACTTTATTTGGTTTCCATGTTTTCTAGGAACTAAAATACGATGATAATCTTAGAGCATTAACCGCATTGCTGATACAGCAATGACACATGTGGCACCGATTTTATTCATGATACAAATGAATATGCAGTACATAGTAGTGGTGGCGGTAATAGTAGATATGAGTAGTTAGATGGCAGCTTCTTACACTGCTTCAATTGCATTGCTTGTTGACGCTGCTTCGATTGCGCTTCCTAGTGGCCACGCAGCTTCAACCAATGCATCTTGGTACTGTATTTGTTTCACTAGTGTAATGCTTTGTTGGGGTTGCAAGCCTGTTTTAAGGAACACATAAAAGTAAAATCAATTTATTTGCGTATTTATTATACTAATATTATAGGTTATCATTTCAATCCTTTTATATTTCAATGGATTGATTAATTAGAACTTTTTTATTATAAAAAAAACACTAAATTTAATCTCGCAGTATTTAAAATTGTTTTATTTTAAAATTTATAAATTACCATAATAATATTGTTCTCTAACCATAAGAAACAATTTTTAATTATTTTTATATATTTTTAGTAAAAGGTATAAACCTTAGCTAGCAGGACCTAAAAATGACTCGTTTGACCGAAACAATCATGCATACATCTTCAACGTATGAAGAACATACAATGAAGATACAATGAACTTACCAAAGCCATCTACAAGCAAAGTGTATTCATACACAAGATCCATGCATAAATAGGGCAAGTCTTCGGCATCCACACCAGGATACGTAGATTTGGCATCTTCAAGAGTCGTTTGACAAGCAAGCTGAGCCGCTACCTTGAAAGCTTGTGGACTAGATTCGACAACACGTTCACTTGCATTAATAAAACCGACCTATATATGTGTATAAACCATAATTAGGGAAAATTATCTGCGACTTTTTATAATATATAGTTGTAGTAATATAAAAATAATGATGATAATAATAATACCTGACCAGCTCGATCGTAGAAGTACGAACCCACATACAGATTGCTTTGACCATCACCACCACCACCATTACACACACCACCAAATGTGCAATTCGTGTACGGACAATATTCATTTACTTTTAGAGATTTTAGTGCTTCTTTCCTGCACTTGTCGAAGCTTGAACCAGAAGAAGGTGCTGAAACTATGTAGTCAATTCCACTATATGAATAAACACCTAAAAGACAAGACATAAATTATAAAATAGTCATATTGTAACATGTTTAGAAATTAAGATGCACGTGTTATTAGTATTATAACGTTAACTCTAACCATTATAACCAGCCAAGATGCATGGGTTCTCAGCGTCTTTATTGAGACCGAGGATCCCAGCTCGAGCTGCTAATAATCCATAGTTCAAATAACTGCAAAATGTATCAAAAGTAGAATAAATCGATATGATAAGATGTCGAAACAAACATGAAACAAATCCATAAGAGCCCCTAAATGTTGGTGGTTTAATTGTGTCATGTTTGCTGGTTTTGTGATAATTTGTTGAGCCCAGACACTCTCTATGTATATTTATTTGTGTCAAACATTAACTATGAGTTGCAATTAACTTGTAAATGAGTTGTAATCAAGTTACAAATGTGTTAAGCAGCCTTTATAACTGCTTTATCTCACGAGTCAGATGGGTTTGCAGGTTCTAAATGAGTTGTAAATTGTAATCAGGTTGCGAACATGTAAACAAGCTAGTTAGTGGGTTGTAATAAATGGGTTAAACCGATGAAAATGGGTTAATGGGTCGAATCATTTAATTAAGCAAGTTAACGCACATGTCTGATGTCCCTTAACCATAAAAAAGGTAAATATGACAACCAAAATCTAATTAGTTTCGTATCGTGTACATGAGGCTAGAGGAGTGGCGAACTGCTTTAGAGTGGAAAGGTTTAAAGATTAGTCACTATATGATCAAGTATTTCCATCGTGACTTTGATGGGGTAAATGATGATGAGGAGGTCTAGATCACCATCGAAGGCAAGCGGTTCCACAGATAACAAAGTTCAGGTGTCTAGGATTTTTTTATCCAGGGTGATGGGGAAATAGAGAGTGGCTTGGCCCACCGTGTCCAAGTAGGATGGACTAGATGGAGAGCATCTACATAAGTTTTGTGCGACAGAGGAAAATTTTATAGGGTTACAGTTAGACCCGCGATGTTATATGGAAAAAATTGCTAGGCCATCAAGAAATCACATGCGAGTAAGCTAGAGGTAGCATAGATGAGAATCCTAAGGTGGATGTGTGGGCACACAAGGTTGGATCGAACAAGAAAGGTTGTTTTTTTTTGTTTGAGAGATTAGGAGTGACTAACATATAAGGTAAAATAAGAAAGGAAACATTGAGATGGCTTAGACATGTAAAGAAAAAACAAACTACGACACCTGTTATAACCGTAGAAAATACTAATATAGAGAGGATGAAAAGAAAGGTTAGGCGCCGGCCCATATTGACTTGGGATGAAAGGATTAGGCATGATTTGCTAGACCTTTACCTCTTCAAGAACATGGTTGATGATATGATTTCTTGAAGATTTAGGATTAAAGGTAAGAACTTTTAGAAGAAATATTATAGAATCTTGGGTTAGTACTTTGTCTTAGTGGGTTTTCTTTATCTTATTTTTAGTGCTACATGATACATTATTACAATATTTTATTTTTAAATTGGTATTTTATATCTTATTATTCATTACTAACATCACTAATTTTTTATTTTATCTATTTGTTAGTATGACTACTATTAATATTGCTATTACCTATTTATTTATTTAGAAAATCTATCAGTTTTTTATTTATTGTCTAGGGGCCTATCGTCGAACTTGGTGTTTTTTTTATTCGGTCTCACATGTTTGGTTTTAGAGCTTAGTGTCTCTCTTAGTGTCTCTTTGAAATCAACCTTTCTATTATTTGAAACAGTATGGCTTTCCACCTTTCCTAAATCCTGCTTATAGATTTGATTTGTCATCGATAGGATTCTAATGAATATGATTGTTTGTTGTATCTATGGATTTGATATTATAGGATTCTAGTGAGTATGCTATATGTTGTATCCTGTTCAGTGCTGTGTACGGATCAGACACTAAGCATCAAGATATCCAATCTGATTGTATTGATATTACGTTATCTCGCCTATTATTATTATTTTTTTTCATTTTGTATTAACATGTTTTTTTCATTTTGTCTTTTTTGTAATTAACTTATATATGGAGGTAAACCTGTGAACATAGATGTAATATTTGCTTCCTTTTAGAGACATTTCTTTCACATAAGGATCATCTCCTTGAGCTACCGTTGGAGCTATGGCCGCATCTGCTTCTGAAATAGCATATGCCATTTGTACCGATCCACCACCAAGATCAACTACTCCTAGGGGGTGTTTGGTAGAGAGATTTGAGGGTGGAGAATTAGGTTTCTCTTGTTTGGGAGAATTAGGCGGAGAATTGGGCGGAGAATTGGTTTTCTCTGAGAATTGGGTCTAGGCAAAAAGTAGAGAAATCCAATTCTCTCCATTTGGAAGAGAAATGGAATTCTCTCTGCTTCTAAATCGCGTCTCTGCTCTACTCCGTTCGCGTATGATGATGATGATGCTCCGACCGGCGATGGTGATGATGATGCCGACGTCCGGCACGGCGGCCGACGCCGCAGCCACGTCCGTTCGCGTCTCTGAGCCAAAACGAAACCCTAAATCGCGAGGCGGTGTTGCGAGGCGGAACCCTAAATCGCGGTGTTGATGTTGCGCGGCGATGATGATGACGCTCTACTCCATTCGCGGTGTTGCGACGCGTCTCTGAGCCACCATTTCTCCACCATGATGATGCCGAGGCGGAACCCTAATCACGTCTCTGCTCCCGTTTCTCCACCCATTTCTCTATTGTACCAAACAAAGGAAATGATTGTCAATTCTCCACCCATTTCTATTTCTCTCCAATTCCATTTCTCTCCCATTTCTATTTCCATTTCTTCCCATTCTTTTTCTCTGTACCAAACACCCCCCTACAGTGTCTGGATAATCATTGCCGATGTTTTTAATAGATAATTTATGGCCACCTGTACAGTAGCCATTAATATATATAAAAAAACAATGATATGATACAATAATATCATATGTAACTTACTTACCCATAAGGCTGAGGGGTGTGGAGCGCGACAGGGGGCGCGTGAGCCCATCCGCTCGCGCCCCGGGGCGCGAGCACCACACCACCGAGGCGCGAGAGGGGCGCGAGAGGGGCGCGAGCGCGGAAAAAGAGGCAGGCGCAAGAGGGGTAGCGGCTGGGAATACGCGTGAAGGAGTCTTGGGTTGCGTAAATAGAGCCGTTGGGCTCTTTGTTTATTAAAAAAAAAAAAAATTTTCTCTATAAAACCAATATCACATACCACCCAAAACCAATATCACATACCAATATCACATACCATCAACCCATTTTAACCATATCAAACACAACTTCAATCTCCAAACTCATATATAATATCCCAAACTCCTTTATAAAACCCAAAATTTTTTTCCTATATATAACCCATTTCATATAAAAATCCAAAAACAACCCATCGTCCCAATTTATTTTTAAAAATAATGTCGTCGTACTCGTCTGATTCCGACTCCTCCGAAGAGGATGATTTGCTTCTTCATGTAGGGGGAGTTTTGACCGCAACCGTGGTCAATCTCTTGCAAAATCAAGCCCATCAACCCCGACACCCGAGGGTTAGAGCACCACCTCGTGATCGTGATCGATCGGGTGCTAACGATACTTTGATGAGGCATTATTTTAGCCCTCAACCGGTATACGCGGAGTCGGATTTTCGAACTCGTTTTCGAATGAGCAGGCAATTGTTCACGCGTATAGCGAGTGATTTAGAGACACGGTATCCCTTTTTTCAACAAAGGGAGGATGCTAGGGGTCTTCCCGGTTTTACCCCTCTTCAAAAATGCACGGCTGCTATCCGTCAATTAGCGTACGGCATCTCGTCGGACGCTTTGGATGAGTATTTACAGATGTCGAAAAGGGTTGCACGTGAATCCCTTCATTTTTTCTGCCAAGGTAAAAAACATTAATTTTACTTTTTATTAAATATTTATTACATTTTGTAATATATATTGTACGTAGGAGTCATATCGACTTACGCTCGGAGATATCTGCGTAAACCTACAACGTATGACATTCAACGCATATATGAGGTGCACGCAGAAAAACATGGTTTTCCTGGGATGCTAGGTAGCATCGATTGTACGCATGTTGGATGGGCTATGTGTCCAACGGCCTGGCGAGGTCAGTTCCACCGTGGTGATCATGAAGGGCCGACCCTCATACTTGAGGCGGCGGTGTCACAGGATCTTTGGTTTTGGCATGCTTTTTTTGGTGTTGCTGAGTCAAATAACGACCTTAATGTTATCGATCAGTCACATTTGATCAACGACCTTATCGACGGGGTTGAACCACCTCAATCTTTTGTTGCAAATGGAGAACTCTTCAAGTACGGGTACTATCTGGTCGATGGTATTTACAACGAATGGGCTGTGTTAGTTCAAGCTTTTACAGATCCAATCGCCGACAAACGGAAGTATTTTACGAAGAAGCAAGAGTCTGCTAGAAAAGATATTGAAAGAGCTTTTGGAGCTATAAAAAAACAATATTATGTTCTGGCGAACCCGATACGTTATTGGACTCGGGAGAGGATAATGGACGTCGTCTACACGTGTCTTATCCTACACAACATGACGTTAGAAGACGAGGGCAAAGCTATATGCCAAAACTACCAAGGTGACATTCCGCCACAACCGTCCACAATCAGTGATCAACAAAAACTTCATAACATAGCAAATATCAAGAGCCGTGAGATACACGGGGATCTTCGACATGAGTTGGTTGAACATTTGTGGGCGTCGCGACCAGATGATCTTGTATTAGATTAGTTTTATTATTAAATATTATTGTTTGTTTAATTTTTAGTATGTTTTTTTTATTATGAATTTTCAAAAAAATGTGTGTTTTTTTAAATAATTTCTTGTTTTTTTAATAATACGTTTTTTTTAATACATTTATAAAAAAATAAAAAAATAAACCGCTCGCGCCCCCTCTCGCGCCCCTCCACACCAGGGCCCGGGGCGCGAGCACCACAACCAACACCCATCTTATCAAGTTTCTCTCTCTGCCACACGTCACAATATTATTGGCTGGAGCCCCCACTCGCGCCCCCTCTCGCGCCCCCCACACCCCTCAGCCTAAGTAAGAGCCTTCTTGACTTCCAACCAAAACAGTTACCCAATCATCTTCTGTTTTGAAGTTGCTAGATTTTAGAAGATCTCTCACCTATATATATATATATATATATATATATAAACATAAATCTAATTTAAAAAAAATATACAAAATAAATATCATCAAATTTGATTTGCAGAACGTTGCATTAATTACCGCTTGCAAAATGTTTTCAGATGCTTCATCTCCCAACTGTCTCAGACCTGCAGTTGCCTGCATCATATAGATGCATGATTTAGAAGGTACAATAGGTATGCGAATCGTGCTTGAGCCATTTTAAAAAACTTTCATAATTACGCTCAAAACCCCATAATTACCCTCAAAAACGTTTTCCGTGAAGAAAAGTCAAAATTTGATCGATTAGCATCCAGATTTGTTTTTTCGGTGAACCGATGATTAATTGAATATATCTTGACGACTTCAAGATCATGTGATGTGATTTCACGGATCATTTTTATGAATATAGGTATTTTTGTACCTGATGTATGATAAACAATTATTATATTCTATCTTTACACACACACACACACACACATATATATATATATATAATCATAAAGCTCTGGCAAACTTATTAGACATCATACGAATCACTAACCCCGACTTTAACTGGTGTATCTGGTTGCACATCTTGTGGAACAACCAATTCCGCAGCCTCTAATAGTGGCAGAAGAGAATCTGCCGCCTCTTGCGGGTTGTCTGCGTATGAACTCAAACCCGGTCTCACCTACATTAAAGAAGTATATCATGTCATCTGAAAAATCGTAGATCTCTTCCTTTAGAAAGTTAGAACGTAAATAACTGTCGAGATCAAATATTAACATTGTAACACTTTAGGAAAATCCTATATCTGCTGTGAAATGAGTTGTTTTAGATAAAAAAAAAAGTATTAGTATGCGTGTATTGTTCACCTGTTTGAACCCCTTTGAAGTTAATTAATAGGTTATATATTAGTGACCAATGATCAGACGCAAACTGACGTGTTGTATATATATAATAGTTTGAGGCCCGTGTATTACTTGATGAAAATTTTAAACTTTAACCGTTAAGTGAAATATAACCAACAAAATTATCATATATTGTTAATACATTTACAATTTACATTAAAATTACAGAAATTAGGTAACTAATATTTACACAAGTATGTTACAAATAAGTAAAATCTTCCTTGTATGTATAAATTTTAAAAAGGACACGCAAGCAAATTTTTTACTTAAATCAACTCATTTATCGACGAACCGTAAGAAAAATTCAACAAAATGGGGAGTGAGGTACCGCCTTGAAAAGTTGAAGTTCATTGCCAATGTGTATGAGTTCCAAATCCTTATCAAAACGGAACCCATGAACTCTACTCCCCGAACTACCCGCGTAAAAAATCACAGCATACGTATCTGATGGCGAGTCGGTCTTCAGCATGTTAGGTGCCAAAAGCTTGCGGTTGGTTGATAAAATGCCATGGTTGCGAGAATGCACACATGGCATCAGAAGCAAAACGAGTGAGACATATAGGAGAAGTTTCAAAATGACCGAAATACCCCAGCGACCGCTATGCATTTTGGCTGGTTACGACAACGTGACAGTATATGGTCATTCCAGACGCCTTTTCAGGCGCGTGGGCGCGAGTTTTCGGGCGCGTGGCCGCGAAGTTTACGGCACGCGTCCTGTCAACAGCTGTTGCCAGCTTGCTCTTTGCCACGTGTCATAGTTTCATTGCACCTGCGATTTCTCTCTCTTCCGCATTAAATTCATCGCATTTATTGCGATGAGTATATAAAGGGGGAGAGAGTGCATCTTAATCCACACTTTCACTTCTTTCTTCTTCAAGCGATTTCCGGCGAATACTCTAACCTTTCTGTCGAGCATTCTCCTGAAATCGTTGCCTTTCATCCTTCCAGAATGTCTTCTTCCCATGATGTTGAGGCTACTGCCGAGGAGTCTGACGTGTTCGTCGAGAATCCGTCGTCCACTTCTGATAGGGACGATAAGAGTACTGCTGGCGAGTGCCAGTGTGCTCTTCCCGTCGGCCAGTATCAGTATATCGTCAGGAAGTTCATGCTCGAGCCTTTCGAGCCTGAGTTTCCTGAGCCACACCAGACAGTGTATGATGCCCCCAAGGGCAAAATAGGGGTGTATGCTGCATTCTTCATCTATGGGAATCTCAGGTTCCCATTGACGAAGTTTGTATACCGTTTTCTGGAGAGACACGGTGTGCACCTGACGGAGGTACACCCAATGGCCATCGCAAAGATCCGCCATTTTGAATGGGTGTGCCTCATTCTGGGCGTGGAGCCCCATGTCGACCGCCTGATGACCTTCTATTCTTGGAGGTGCATCCAGGGGTGGTATACCTTGGTCAATCGGATCAAGGGTCTGAAGATCTGCGCAACCGAGCGCAGTCTTCGGTCTTGGAAGCGGGAGTTCTTCTATATCTCCGCTCGTGTCGTCCCGATAGCGATGACGTTTAAGAACGGGAGAGCTCTCCCGAACCTTCACGCCTCCAACTATGAGGAGGCGGAATGGTTCGCCAAGATTTCCCGGATCCAGTCTCCGGTTTACCGCTTTGCGGAGTCCGGGATGGTGATGCTAGGGATGAGCCGGGTGTGGAAGAATGCTGGGGCGGAGGCGCCGCAGATTCCCATCGTCCTTGAATACGGTTTGAACTCTATCCCTTACGGTATGCTCTGTCTTCTTTGTTGATTTAGGTTTTTCTTCTAACTGTTTCTTTTTTTATTTCAGAGGGGAATGACTTGCAGTAGCTCCTGCATCCGCGGGAGGCTGATGGTCCCGCTCGGATGGGTACTCGTGCTCTTGATGAGAACGAGTTGCCCATCCTGGAGCAAACGAGGGATCGGTTTGTGGAGGTCTACCCGCCAGGCCACCCGATTCTGAGCGCCACGCGGCCAGGTAAAGAGTTATTTAACCCTCGACCTCTCAATGCTGAAACCTCTGCTGGAATTCCTCTAATTCTGTCATCTTCTGATGAGGAATCCGCAGACGGTCCTTTCTTGACGCGGAAGAAGAAGGCTGCTGGCGGAAAGGGCAAGGCAAAGGTTGCCTCCACCGCCGATCAGGGGAACCGGTCAAACTCGGAGACCGAGAGCGAGGAGGCGGCGGGGAACCCAGGTGGTGTTGAGACCACTGCTCCGGAGGCTGAGACGACTGTCACCTCCGAGCAGCCCAGGACGACGACGGTGACCGGTATGAAGAGGCCGGCTCCATCGGGTTCGTCCCCGCCTATTCGCACCTTTAGGCTCAAGAAAACCCGTAAGTATAATCTTCCTTTACTTTAACTGCATAGCTTTCCACCATTATACTCATATCTTCTTTGTGCAGGCGTGGATGCTACCGCATTCCAGGGTGGAGCGGGGAGGAGCACCTCCGGACCCATGACGGTAGGCTTGGTCAACCTACCTGAGGCGATGACCCAGGCGACTGCGCCTGCTTCAGTTATTGGTTCAGTTGCTCACCCGGTTGAGCTAACTGTTCCAACTGTGACGACGTCCCCGCCGGCTGTCAGTGCCATATTCACTGATTCCTTCACTGAGCCGGTGATGAGTGCTTCTGTAGATTCTTCCACAGCCGCGGCCGCGGTCGTGAGTTCACCTCCGGTGAGTTCACCTCCGCTGGTTTCAACCACGGCGGCCTCCGCTATGCCTCCTCCGGCGCCGGCGACTACGGCCGGTCCTTCAGGTATGTCCGGGGTTGGGGCGTCAAGCCAATCTCTGCCTCCTTCCCATCTGCCTGATCTCTTGGATGGATATCCGTTAGGTTCGGGTGATGGGTTTGGCGGCTACAGGCCTGTCGTCGACCCTACAGGTGCGTAGGGTTATTTTGGCCTTTTATTATTTATATATATATTTTTTTTTTCTTATCATCTTTTCCTAACTGCTTTTTGCTTTTGCAGTGTCGAATTCCAATGAAGTGTATGTTCCACGATGGAACATCCGCCGAGGAACAACCCTTCGGACGCCTGTAGAATGCGTCGAGTGGGCGCGCCACGCCGCCCCACGGGGGGCGCTGGGGGAAGCAATGTTAAGCTACCAGGAGGGTAGGTTGACAAATGAGCTCCGGATTCTCCTAGCCCGGATGCAGCCGCGCGTCGAGCTGCTTTGTCGTGAAAACGACAAGTTATAGGCATCTCGGATCCAAGAAGTAGCTCAGGCGCGGGCTGTCCGAGAGGAGAACAGGAGGCTCTCCGCTGTTGCTGCGGAGAAGGAGAAGGCCTTCAAGGCCCTTGAGGTTGAAGTTCAGGCCCGTCTCGAGGCCCGTTCCAAGGCTGCCCAAGCTGTTAACGAACAGCTTCGGCTGGCTAAGGAAACTGCACGGAACGCAACTGAGAGGGCCACCAAGGCTGAAGCTGTTGCTGAGCCTCTACGCCTCGAGAATGAGGAACTTAAAGCCAAATTAGAGAGGCTCCAACAGGCTTATGATGCCTTGGCCCTGGAAGACGCCAAGAAGCTCCAAGAGATCTTAGACCAGAGGGGCGTGCTTGACCATACTGAGCGTAAGCTTAAGGGCGTCGAAGAGGCTGCGGCTAAAGAAGTGTTGCTTGCCAACCTTAACAAAAGTGAAGCCGAACGCGCCCGTAACCAAGCTCAAGCTGCCCTCCAGGAGGCTCTGGTTACCAAGGAATGGCTTCTACGAGAAGCGTTGTCGCAGGTAAGCTTAGCTTCATAATGTCTTCACGCTTTTCTTTATACTTAGAAAAGGTTTTAATACTTGTATTTTGTTTTGTAGGTTGTGCATCGAGTCTTCACGGACACATCATATGACGATGCCATGAGCGCAGCCCTCAACGCTTCTCATGAGGATGGGGAAAAGGCCGGCTTCCTGCTTGGTCTAGGGTTCGTTGAGAAGGGCATCCCGCCTTCCAACTTCCCTTTATATGATGTGGATACTGAAGCTGTATATGACCAAGCAGTGAACCAGTATGCCGCCTTCCCGCATTCGGTGGTGGAGAAGGTGAACGAAGTTGCTGCTGCTGATGATGGGCTAACCATTTTTAAGACCTTCCTTGAACCGCCACAGCCAACTGATGGTGCGGGTACAAGTGGGTTTGGAGGGAGTGGTCCTGAAGCTTGAACCTTTAGATCCCTTCCCACTGTTAGGATAGGTTTACATTGTATAGATTTATATTCTTGTAGGCGGGTAGATACCCGGCCATTCTTGTAATACTTGAATTATTATGGAATATAAATCTATGTGCGGGTAGGACCGCTACTTTCAGTGGATGACTTGCTTTATAAACGTTATATGACTTGCTCATGCATACTTTAGTTTAAATTAGCAACTTTCCAAGTGTTCTGAATAAGTTAACCTTTGAATGTGGTAGATAATAGGTTGAAGTTTTGCTTCCTCCTTCGTGATTGTGCGGGTAAGACCGTCACGTGAACTTAGTAGGATGGCTAAACTTTACCTATATCTGACCTGCGTGGAGGTTTTCCTCATCTTCTCCTTAGAAATTTTCTAAGTGTTTAGAATAAGTTAACCTTTGAACGTGGTGGATAATAGGTTGAAGTTTTGCTTCCTCCTTTGTGATTGTGCGGGTAAGACCGTCACTTGCACTTAGTAGGATGGCTAAACTTTACCTATATCTCACCTGCGTGGATGTTTTCCTCATCTTTTCGTTAGAAATTTTCTAAGTGTTTTATAAGTTAACCGTTCGACGCGCGGTTGTCAATAGGTTAGTTCAGTTTCCTCTATCATGATTTGTGCGGTTAGGACCTGCACTTTCATTTAGTGGGATCACCAAACTTTACCTATAACTGACCTGCGTGAAGGTTGTCTTCATCTGTTTCTTGTGTTTACGCGGGTTTTGCCGCCGTCCACACGCAACGATTTCTTTACACTTATTTATGCGGTGAAAACCGGCATCAGTGTTTTGAATAAATTAACCGTTCGACGCGCGGTTGTCAATAGGTTAGTTCGGTTTCCTCGATCATGATTTGTGCGGCTAAGACCGGCACTTTCATTTAGTGGGATGACCAAACTTTACCTATGACTGACCTGCGTGAAGGTTTGCCGTTTTTTGTGTTTATGCGGGTTTTGCCGCCTTCCACACGCAACGACTTCTTTCCCCACTTATGTATGCGGTGAAGACCGGCATATCAGTGTGGAAAGTTCATAAGTATAAATGTAAGACCATCAGCGTCAATGTGATAAGGAGAATCATTTCCATTAGAAGTGGCTCTGGGCCTTTTCTTTTACAAGTTTGGAATTGATCTACATGCAGACTGTATAATTGAGCTCCATTCCATGTTCTTGGGAGTGTCATCGAGCCTTTCGAGCCGATATGCACTTGGTTTGGAATCTCGTTGTTTACGCAGTATGTAGTCTCCGATATTGAAGCTGCAGTTTTATTCGCGTTTTCCCCAACTGGGGTTCTACACGCATTAGCCTGCTCAGCGTTCATTACGCCACGAGGTGCGTGAGCGTCCCATCTCTGACAAATGCTTCGACGATGTCCTTCAAGTCTATGCATTCTTCGGTGTTGTGGCCTTTTGTCCTGTGGAAGTCACAGTATTTGCTCTGATCAGCATTGTGACGCTCTCGGATTATTGGAGCCTTTGGCCATGGGAGCCTCTCGGTGTCGAATATCTCGGTGACGCTTTTGGTAAGTGGCGTCCATCTGGAGTTACGGTACGACGACCGCATGTTATCCTTTCCGCGTATCCCAGGTTGCGAGCCGGATGAGGTGTCAAAGTTTACCCTTGACTGCCAAATGCCTAGTACATTGTTTTCTCTTGTTTAGTCGGGCGGTAAGGACATTGTTTTCTCTTGTTTTCTGGGTGTAGAGGTTTGTGCTTTGGGGAAGATCTCTACCCAGTTGCTTTTCCGTTTCCGCGAAGCGTTTAGCTGCTGTCATGATGGCATCCCATGTGGATGGCATGCCATCTTTACCCGTTAAGGTGCGGATGAGCTCTGGGTCTTTTGTGCCCTGGATGAAAGCAGCGCGAACAAGATCTTCGCTAATATTACCCAGACTTAGCTTCTTTGAGTTGAAGCGAGTGATGAAGTCTAGCAAAGATTCATCTTCCTCTCGAATGCAATTGAGGATTGTCCATTGCTCTTCGGTATACTTTCTTTGTTGGCTGAAGTGTTGGCTAAACTTCTGTTGGAAGTCTGCCCAATCGTAGATGTGGTGGACCGGTAGACGGTCGAACCACGCTCTGGCTGCTCCAACCAGCGTCATCTGGAACATATAACACCACGTGGGTTCCGTCCAGTTGCTGACGGTTGCCCCCGCTATGAATCTGTTCAAATGATCGTCTGGGTCAGATATACCATCATATGTGCCGATGTTTGACATCTGTTTGACACTTCTTGGGGCGATTGCTTCCGCAATGTCCCTTGCAAACTTGGAGGTTCCCGCATTTGCAGCGGTTGGTCTGAAGGTTTTAGAGAAGTCACTTGGGTTTCCACCCGCATTTTTTTGGTTTGAAGGTTTCTCCAAAATTCCTCGGTTGGAAGTCCGTTTCCTTACGCTTCCCTTTCGCCCTATGGCGAGGGTTTGCGTCTGTGTCGGATTCCCCCGAATCATCGTCCAAGTACTCGCACTCATTGCTCATGTTGAGCTGTTGAGTGCTTCAGAATTCGTCAGCCTGTTGGAGTGAACGCAAGCGTTCATCCAACTCAGCTTGGAATTCCCTTTGACGTTTTTCCGCCCACGCTTTAACTTGTTCAAGTGTTTGGCGGGGGGGCCTCGTCTGTTGTCTTTCCACCTGGGTATCAATGAATACCAGGGGAGGATTGTTTACTGCACTTGCCCCGGTTCGGGTAACCGGGGTAGTGTTCGTAAAATTTACTGCACTTGCCCCGACTTGGGTAACCGGGGTAGTGTTCGTAAAATGTGTGTATTCGCCGGTGTTCCCCCCAGTAGCTGGGGTTGTGGTTACCGGGGTTTCTTGGTCATTCGCTGGCTTTGGCAACGGAGTAACCTTAACCATCTTTTCGGAGGTTTTGAAAAAACTGAATAAATTAGTTCTAGCTTTTATGCACGGATGGCGCCAATGAAGAAACACTAATCGACCCCGGGCAGATTACGGATAATCTGGGGGTTAAATAGATGTTTCCCACGAGGGGTTAGATCCGGCGAAGATGGTTCTTCTGATAACCTGCAAAACAGACACCGTGAGCTCATCACTGAGAAGGGGGGGTACCTCCTTGTGACCACCCTCCGGCGTGAGAATCAGACTAGATTGCTCTTGAATATAAGTGTATATTAAGAGAATGACTAGAACATATATCAGGTAATATATCAAGATATGAGATATGAGATAAGATGATACCATTCCAAGGTGTTGGAGTATTTATAGCCGAAAGTAGGTTTCCAAGCAGGTACAGCCGGCTGAATAGTGTTCCTGTTCTGCCAACTGTGGGCTACGCACATGCCATGCTGGTGGTTGGTGGGTAGGCAGCGGCTGATAGTGACCAGGCCGGCTGTGTACTATTCCTGTTCCACCAGCTGCAGGCCATGCACGTCCTCCGACAGGTTGGTGAGTAGGCAGCGGCTAATAGTGACATACAGTACAAGAGCGTGCTGCTCGTCATACTGTTGTCAGTGAGCTGTCGTATCTTTGGTCAGATCTTTTGTCCATACCTCGTCAGGTACAGTACAAAAGACCCTCCAGTATCGTACGGACTGGCTTAATTGGGCGGGAGTTTTCCCGGCTTTGTGCGGGAGTGTTCCCGGCTTGCTCACTCCTTCTTCAGGTGACATTACTGAATTATTTAAGAGTTAAGTGCCTTGTGCGTGTAGCCTTGCTGCGCGTGTAGCCTTGCTGCGCATGTAGCATTCCCTGATGGCTTGTATCCGCAGCTGCGGGAACAGGCGGAGTACTTCACCATTGGGAGGCTTTTCCTGCGGGAACAGCTTGCGTACTGCGCGTAAGGACGTCACGTCTCTGAGCATGGTGGGTCCTGCGGGCCCAGTTGGTTTCTGCGCAGACGTCCCTCTTCAAGGGGTTGCGAGTTTAGCCTTTGCGCAGACGTCCCTGTTGAAGGTGAGTCTTGCGGGTTCAACTGCGCAGACGTCCCTCTTTGAGGTGAGTCTTGCGGGTCCAACTGGGCTCTGCTGGGACCTACCTCTTCAATCTGCCAAGGGATCGAGGCGAGGAAAAGGCTTAGTACTAGCTGGGGATGCTGGGATATTATCTTATACTATGTCTGGATAAAGTATATATGGTGAAGAAATCCACAAATTATTCGTCAACCACATGAACATCATTTGTAATCTTGTCCTTGTGTTGAAAATTTAGAGCACGTTATAAGTAATGAATTTTGTTCATGGCATTTGGTACTTGGCGTTTTGGAAGAGGACAATTGGAGGAACACGTCAATGAGTAGGTAGATAGAAAATAGACACGTGATAAATTTAGTGAGTTACTAAAACTAGATATTTATATATGTGGATTTCATTCCATGTTGATTTCACGGATTTCATTCCATCTATGATATACATGGGAGAGAATTTCTAAAATAATCCATTTTATGAGAGAGAAACATATTTTGATTTAAAATTCAAAATTTTTTTCAAAATAATCAATTGAAAACTCATGTAGGCGATATACATTTGGAATCATGTAGATGAATTTCGCTATCCACTAATTTTCTGCACGTGTTAGTAGTCTAACCACACTCGATATTTTTGTAACTAAATTCATCTTTTCCGTTAGTTTTGGTATCAAAAACGTCTCCACAAAAACCATCTCCTCCGTGATTTTTGAACATGTTTTCATCTCCTACGTGAGTTTTCCAAAAATCTTGAAAATCGTATTTTTTTAAAATTCATTTGACCAGAGGAATTTCATCTTTGGAGACGATATTCGAGCAAACTTAGTGTTTTCAACTTGGTGATTCATTCATGGTTTGCTTCAAGATCTTTAAGCACTAGCCTCATGTACTCATTCGCCCAAATACTACTAACTAATTCATCTTTATAATTTGATCAATATCTTAAATGTTCTTGGATCTCGGATGAAAATATTAGTTCATCTTTTAATTTTGTGTACAAATCACAGTTACAGTTGATGAATCCATTGATGAGATTTGAACATGGGCTTTCAAGATCGTATTAATAGATTGGATTTCAATGTTATCAATCCAAAAATAAAATATTAGAAGACCAAATCTAAAATAATCGGACCTATATGGATGTTTGCTTGAAATCGTCTCCAAAGATGAAATTCACATGAAATTCGTCTAGTTAGATGAATTTAAAAAAAACATGATTTTTAAGATTTTTGGAAAACTCACGGAGGAGATGATAACAGATTCAAACATCATGGAGGAGATGGTTTTCGAGGAGCCGTTTTTGACACCAAAACAAATGGGAAAGATTAATTTGGTTTCAAAAATATTGAGTGGGATCATACTACTAACACGTGCCAGAAAATTAGTGGATAGTGAAATCCATCGGTGGGAATCCAGCCGTATGGCCTACGTGAGTTCCAATGGATCATTTTGGGATTTTTTTTAAATTTTGGATCAAAATGAATTTCTCTCTCCTAAAATGGATTATTTTGGAAATTTTCTTTATACTTGTTAAGTGTAAACACTTAATTGGTAAGGTAGCCGTTGTGTTCTCATAATCCACTATCTAAGATAGCAAATAACCTAAAAACACTTGAAAATTTAATCAACTACCTAAAAATTAATGAAAGTTTAGTCACCTACCTAAAATTACTTTTTTTTTTCTATAGCGTCACCTAGTCCAGAAAAAAATAATCAAATAATGGATGGTAAAATATTTTCAAGAGTTGTGGTAGTTGGTGGTTGATGGCTCGATGCGTTGAAATCTTCAACCCTAACCCGTCCATATATTTTGTGTTATGTCGTGTGAAATCCATTTAAAATTGTGTTGTGTTTCATATCGATCAGTTTAATGTTAGTTTGTGAATGAGTAATAAATTAATAGCGATTTTATAACAATTTATACTGTTAATTACGCCAACTAAGATGAAACTATTGCAATGGTATGGTTTAATTTTGTTAATTCGCCTCTTATTCCCAATTTCAAACTTGGGCTTATACATTTAAATGTTACAGCCAAAAATTTAATATTTATTTTAAACAAAATAAGCCAACCAAAATTGGTCTCAAATTATAATTCTTAATTTAATTGAAACAAGGCTAGTGATTTAGGCAAAAACAACACCTTGGACTTGTTTACTACTTTGCTGAAAACATGACATTGTTTTGTTTATATTAAAGTGTACAAAATGCATGCCAAAAGCATTTAATTTAGATTTCTAGACTACAAGTTAATTAAGTCGTTTACAAAGGTTCGTCCTCAGTACGCACATGACCCTGTTCCGGTAATATCGCCTTGCACTACTAGAAAACTGGGCATTTGCAACCGCCGTTTCGGTCGCAAGTCGGTCGCATATGCTCTTTTGCGACCGAATTGCGACCGGCTTCAATGGTTGGTTATACCCTGGTCGGGAAATACTTTGCGACCATTTTTTGCGACCGAAAATATTGTTGCGACCGGTTTTGTGACTAGAGTTTCAGTTACAAATTTGGTGACCGAACTTGCAACCGAATATTTTTTGCAACCAGTTTTGTTACCGAACCATTAGTGACTGAACTTGCGACCGCAATTTTTCACAACCAGTTTTCTGACCGAACATTTTACGACCAATTTTGCGACTGAACTGTTAGCGACTGCAAGTGAACTTTTTGTTACCGAACTGTTTATCGATCAAAATTGCAACCAAACCAATTTGCAACTGATTTTGTGACCGAGTTCTTTGCAATCGATTGCAACCGAATTCTGGTATAAAATTGTGAGCCATTATTTCGGTTAAAACATTCTCCAGAATTAAAATAATAAATTTTTTTTCATATTTCAATAACATGAGCAAATGGTAAGGCTGAGGGGTGTGGAGCGCTAGGAAGGGCGCAAGAGGCCAGACGCTCGCGCCCCGGGGCGCGAGCACCACACCACCGAGGCGCGATAGGGGCGCGAGAGGGGCGCGAGAGCGGAAAACGAGGCAGGCGCCAGGGTGCTAGCGGCTGAGAATGGCGTGAAGTTTTCTTGGAAAGCGTGAATAGAGCCGTTGGGGGGGGTGATTAATTAAAAAAAAAAACGTTTTTTTTTCCTATATATAATAACAAACCCATATCAAACCCATATCAAACCTATATCAAACCCGATTTTGTTTCCCTGTATTAAACATATATCAAACCCAAACCAATATCACATACCAATATCACATACCACACCCAAAACCCGAAATCACCCCATCTTCCAAACCTTTTTATATATTAATGTGTTTTTTTAATTAATGTGTGTTTTTTTAAATAATTTCTTGTTTTTTTAATAATACGTTTTTATAATACATTTATAAAAAAATAAAAAAATAAACCGCTCGCGCCCCCTCTCGCGCCCCTCCACACCATGGCCCGGGGCGCTATCACCACTACCAACACCCATCTTATCAAGTTTCTCTCTCTGCCACACGTCACAATATTATTGGCTGGCGCCCCCACTCACGCCCCCTCTCGCGCCCCCCACACCCCTCAGCCTAATACAAATTTACAAAATTATACTGATTTATAATCTAACCAAACATTAAGTAAAATGACAGATTCATCTAAACAAACATATGTATAATAAGAAAGACTATATACAAAAAGATCACATGCTTAATTATTTAAAGGAACTAAATAAAAAGGCTGACTGGTTCAATAAAACAAGGCAAAGTAGTGGACATGGTAGCATGAAGGTCTGGTCATGACTTGTTCAAGACCTTCTGTCTTTGTCCCATTTTTCCAATTTCACTCGGCAACTGTCTCATTCAACAACGCTATATAAATACACACTTTTACGATTAATTCACCAACACCAACAATGGCGGAACAAGATCCCCACCTGAACTCACTCGTCTACCGATTCTACCCAACCGAAGAAGAACTCATCTCGTTCTACCTTTCAAACAAGCTCCAAAATCACAGGACACATGATATCCACCACGTAATCCCCGACGTCAACGTCTACGAACACAATCCTTGTCAACTTCCAAGTAAGATTCAATGGCAATATTGGATTCTTAACACCACTTTATATTGGAACGTATAATCAGGGCCCACATGCGCTTATTAGGTTAACTAGGAAACCATAATTAACCTGATAAGCCCATGGGCCAAATACGTTCTAACAAGTTTGGGTTTACGGATCATAGTGTTAGTGTTTTTGCGTGTAGGGTTAGCTGGAGAGTTATGCAGACGGGACACTGAGCAATGGTTCTTTTTTGTGCCGAGACAAGAAAGGGAAGAGCAAGGAAGACGGTCTAGCCGGACCACAGCCTCTGGCTACTGGAAAGCGACTGGTTCGCCAACGTATGTCTACTCGTCGGATAACAAAGTAATCGGAGTGAAGAAAACGATGGTGTTTTATGAAGGGAAGTCTCGTAGAGTGAAGAAAACCAAATGGAAAATGAACGAGTATCGAGCGATTAAAGAAGAGGTTGATGGTACCAACGGTGTCCCCGTTAGAAAGGTGCTACATGTGCTCATTAATTTTAATTAAATCCATGAAAATATTATTTCACTTAACACAAAGTAACATATATTTGTCCAAAAGGTGGCTGAAAACTTATGATAATAAGAAAACAGAACTGTTAATACACCAAGTATTCGTATGAATATTTCATTAGAAAACAGAAAGGGAATGGTTTTAACTAAAATCCTTTACAAATTACCTTTTGTAGCTACGCCACGAGTTGAGCTTATGCAGAGTTTATGTGGTATCCGGAACAACACGAGCTTTCGATAGAAGACCTTTCGGGATAGGGCCAATAGAGATGGTCAGACCCGAAGGGAGTAGGGGTCATGCGCCGTCTTCAGGAAACATCAATCCAACAAACATACTATGAGCACTTTCAATTACACATGTAGCTAGGTCCTATCCGTACTATGAAATTGAGACTCGTGACCAAAGGAGAGGGGAAACATTTTGCTGGTTGAATTTTTAATTATTAATTAGTAATATAAAAATTAAAAATAAGCGACCAAAGTTGTTGGTGTTGATGTTGCCTTAAATTAATTAAATATATGTGGTAGTGCTAACCGTACCGTGGTTATAATATCATGTCTCTAATATTTGAAATGGTCCATAATGCATATAATGATGGAAAGAGATATATAAGGCAAATTGTCATGTTTCGAGGTAGACTTGGAGTAGAATTGGGACGTGAGTGAGAATATATTATTTTTAAATAATGAATTAATACGGGCCAACTTATAAAAAGAATATTAGTTGTAAGAAGACGTAAGCTATTGCGTTGATTTAATTTACCTTACATGTAAATAGTCAAAAAGTTGAACACGTGCGCGGACATACATGTATTTGTTGTTAGAATATTAGTATACACTCATGAAAATTATGAGTCTTGAGTTGTAATTATATGGTCAACCATATAGAGATTTTCGCTTTACCATTATGAATTATTGAAAAGTAGGGCTGTGCAACGGTTTGGAACTGCGATAACTGAACCGGAACCGTTAAATGCTAAATATAAGAACCGGAACCGAACCGCATTTTAACGGTTTCGGTTCGGTTCGGAACCGATTTAAACGGTTCTTGTGTAAACGGTTATTGCTAGAACCGGTCTTTAATTAAAATTCTAAATATGAACATTGGAAGGTGAAAGAAACAAGCGACATCCCATAAAATAAAGCATTATCATATCAACATATTATATTTTAATGAAGGGGATTAAGAATAGATTAGAATGGCTCAAAATATTTTAGAAAACAATTATTTTTTAAAACATATTTAGGGTCGTAGAAGATGATTATCGTTTATGATATCGTAAGAGATTAAATGTAACCGGAAAAGTGAGAACGTGGATGGTTGCTCGTACGTGGAAGTATGAAAGCCAACTAAATAAATTGGATTTTAAATATAATCTTCAAATTTCAAACCTAACCTGGTTCTAGCGGTTCTATAGTTGGAACCGTGGGTTCTAACCGGAACCGAACCGGGAACCATTTTCATCCAAATTTAAGAACCGGAACTGGATCTGAAATACAATAATACAGTTCGAATCTAGCGGTTCAGTTCCGGTTCTCCAGTTCTCACGGTTTGGAACCGCGAATTGCTCACCCCTATGAAAAAGTGATGTTTAGTGCAACTGATGATAAAATCAGTTGACCATATAATTAACATCGGGCTCGATCAAATCTCTAGGTAGATATTTACATTAACGAAGTTTTGACAAAAACGCAAGGAGGGACACCGAAACACAATTATGTAAATCACAAATTACAAATATCAATATACAAAAACATATTTAAACATTTATAACGCTCACTTAAGTCTAACTGTCTAAGTAACACTAATAACATATTCCAAAAATCTTCTAGTTAATTAAAACCTTTGCAAAAGTTGCAAAAACACATTACTGGAAACAAATCAAATATGCATTATTAAGGATATGCCAATGACGACAATTCACACCATCAGATAAAAATGACCAACAATAAAATTAAAGAAATCAACTTGCAGTTCTTTTACCAATCAATTAATTAAAGAAGTCAAAGTTAGCGGGTTAACGGCTCGGCATGATTTCCTTATCTCTCCTTGTTTTCCTGTGAGAACTTGGATGGCACCCATCTTAACCATGGCTTGACCGAACTTTGTGGTGAAATCAGAAGAACGAGAAATGGCTGCAACCGTGGACTTGGTCAAACTGTCCAACGCCAAGTCTTGATCGAATTTAAGAACTCCCCTATGCAACATAATCTGGCTGTAGAAAGATTTGTCAACAACTGCAGAGCTAAAAGGATTTTGATCCAAATTTGCAGTGCGATCAACAGTTGCATTCTGAGCACAAGTACGCCTCAATGAGCTTAACAACGCTAAATCCATGGTCGGGTCTGGTTTTCCAGTGTTCTTAAAGTTGTAAAGACGATCTTTAATTAAAGAACAGTGAGCAACACCGATTGTGTGACCACCTATAAAAACAAATATTAAGAAAGAAGTTATGCGAATTTATTGTAAAAGATTCAAATTCATTTTCATATTCATGGCTCATTTTGGAACGTAACAATTTGAATGCATTTTTATCTCAAACTGTCAAAAAAATATTAGCTAAGATGAAAACATGGAAACGTATAAAGTAATCTCTTAGTTTTAACTATTTGTTTGTCATCTTATTTAAACATTTATATTATTGTTATAATAATAGGGAGGCATTCCAATGCAAACAAAAAAATGTTGATAACTGCTATAACCGCATAATAAAATTGTAATTTTACTTTTCATGTGATACAGAAGCTAGGTAAATAAGCACCTAATAATTAATATCACTATCTCATTGAATCAGCAACACACTAGGTACAAGTGATTTATACGGCTATCACAGATTTCAAAATAATATGTTTCTAAAAAGAATGAGTCTGTTTTTTAATATAGCAAAGCATTTAGTATGTAAAAAGCTTAAGCTAGTTGGGTAATAAAGTGATTGCGAGAGATCATAACCTGAAACTGATCATTTTAAGATGTGTAAAAATTTAATTCGTTTTCACTCAACTTGTTTTGTTGAGTTACGAAATTCGCCCACCCGACCATATCCTTAAACAACCTCTAGCAATAAGTATAGAAGAAAAGGTCTAATATTGTGAATTACCAAGAAGATAGACCATGTCCGTGGCACTGAGTCCTTTTTGGGCAAAAGTTTTAATCGCACTCGACACCGATGCAGTTGGAGGTGGGAGAATTCTAGTATTTTGTGCAAGAGACACTGTGCCATCCCTTCTTCCTGTTTGGACACTGTATCTGCCTCCACCATTCTGCATTAATCATATGTTTTTAAAATTTAAAATACAGTTAACTATACACTTCTAATAAGATCAAATTAATGCATTTAAAATGGCAGCTTACGAATGAAACAACATCTCTTGTAGCCATAACAATTATATCCGCACAAGAAACCACTCCCGGGCACACCTTCTCAACAGCAGATTTTGCAGCATCAATGACATCATAACCTCTAACACTTAAGTTTGGAGGTGCGGTTTTCTCAGAGTTAGGCCCGTCCAGTAGAATCGACGCGTCACACCCCTTTTGATTCATGCAAAGATAGAATGATTAGTTATTGTTTTCTTAAATTAATTTGCATTCATGAAAATGAAAAAGAAACCTACATTGACAAAGCAATCATGAAATTGCATTCGAATTAGAGCAGGAGCAATGGTTCGGTCTTTGAGGAACTTGGAGTACACCGTGTTTCTTACGATGGCTTCAACATCTGAAGCTTGACACTTGCCATTGTAGAACCCATACTGGAGCCCTCCATAGCCGTAAGAACCGTAGCATTGGCTAGCAAAGTTCAAAAGGACGAACCCAATTGCTATTGCTACTGCTTTAGTATTTGCCATGGCCATTTTGTTATGCAAATATGTATTGTACTTGAACTGGAGTGAATAAGAAGAAATGAGTGTTTAGTATTTATAAGGATGAGAGGGGAATATTAGTGCTTGAATAATAAATATGGCTTTCACGTTGTGTGTAGTGGGCGGACAATCTAATTTTGTTAAATATGTTCAATACTAACATGGTTTATTAAATTCCACTTGCTGATGGGAGCCAAGGGGCCAATATACTTAGATTGACAACGACAGGGCTCAAGTCATTGTATAGGAACCATATGTCTTTTGGCCTACCGGTATTGGTGTCTCCTCTATTCTAACTGATGAGGGTTTGTAAAGAGTACTAGATGTGATCGATAATTGATTTGTATATGTAATATTAATAACATATTCCAACACGAACATCACGACAGTTCATTACAAAGGATGCAATGGTTCACATGTTATCCGAAATACTTAAAGGCTCAATACTTCACAAGAACCGACATTAGTAATGTATATAGACTTAGGTTACTAATGGTGCAACATAAATAACTAGCTTATAATGATAATACTCCTGTCATAAGCTAGATATCCCCAACTCCAATCATGTTCTTGATTCTATTGAAATCTTTGGGCTAAATGCCTTGATGAAGATGTCTGGCATTTGATTAATGTTTTACATAATAGAACTTCAAATTCACCATTAGAAATTTATTCCTCTATGAAGTGATATTTGAGTTTAATATATTTGCTAATTGGTCATGCTACGGTATACTGGATTCTTGGATAGGGCAATAGCAGACTTTTTATCAAAGTGAATAATAGTCGGTTTCCTTTGTGGATTGTAGAGTTCTGCTAGTATTCCTCTTATTTGAGAGCATTAAGTTTCTAGTGGAAATAGAAAGAGCTTCCAAACCCACAAGCTCTCCTTTATTCCCATCATTTCAATATAACCAGCTTTGATTGTTGGAAGTTTATGTTAAATCTTAGAAAAGTGAATCAAGAACATCAAAGACGATATTGCATAAACCTTACGTGACTTTTTTTTAATTAATAAGAAAGAAGAACATAATACATACTACTACCTAAAAATAAAACTTTTGATAGTTTATAGCACCCATAATTCTAATCATACTCAAACTAGAAAACATAATCAAACTAGATTTTTGTTTTATTTAATAATAAATAAAAGATAACTTTGACATCAAGTTATTCAACTTAGTCCATGACTTTAGATCTCCACCAAACCGTCCCTTAAGATCTTCTGTACCACCCTTGTACTTTTTTTTATTAACCATTCGGGTCATTCAAGTTGGTATTACATCAAGTTTTACGGTTTATTCTTGATTTTACAAGTGAAAGGATTTTTTTTTTTTTGGGTTCACTTGAAAACTTTAAGGTCAAAGGTAAATATAGGTGTTTTAGATAACAGCATCAGAAGACAAAAATATATCATATCGTCTTAAAGATTTGGCTTGATTAGATTTTGTTTGGTAAGAATTAACCTAGCTAGGAGAGTAGTTTCCTTATTAAATTAGAGGTCTTGTAAGTTGAGTTAACTTGTTTAGGAAGGATTGTATTTAGTATAAATATAGGTTCTAGGGTTCATTGTAAAGTTTGGTTTTGTTAAAATATATTCTTAGAGTCGTGTCTTGAGTTTAGTCCCCCAATTATGGTGTGTTCTTGTGTTGATATTACGATTCAGACGAACTATTGGTATTTGGTATCAAAACTTAGGTGAAGCTCATACCCAAGAGAGAAGTCGAAGTTCAGACGAACAACAGGGATAAACAAAACCGTCTGTCAACCTGTGAAAGATTTTTTAAGTTTGAAGAACTTAACGTAACCACATTAAAAAAAAAATAGCTTACGGCTAAAAATGAATGGTCTAAATTCCCTACACCAACAAGAACAAAGTATTGAGTTTTATTGACCGTGATAATATATGTTCCAATACTTACTTACAATCAAACACTCCCAAACTCACAAAGCATACCTCAAAAGAGAGAAAAAAATATATATATGGTTAAAGAAACGTCAATCAAAAAACTTCACACCATTAGATACAAGTCAATGTATGTGAAAAGAAAACTTTAAAACCTCTTTGAAAATTTTAATTAGACTTTCAAAGGAATCAAGTTTTGCGGGTTGATGGCTCGGCATGATTTCCTTATCTCCCCTTGTGTTCCTGTGAGAACTTGGATCGCACCCATCTTAACCATGGCTTGAGCAAATTTGGTGTTGAAATCAGAAGAAGCAGCAACGGCTGCAACCTTTGACTTGGTCAAACCGTCCAATGCCAATTCTTGATCAATTTGAAGAACTCCTCGACGCAACATAATCTGATTGTAGAAAGATTTGTCTATCACTTTAGAGCTTAAAGGATTTTGATCCAAGTTTACGGTGCGATCAACAGTTGCATTTTGAGCACACGTCTTTCTCAGTGATGCTAAGAGAGTCGAATCCATTGTCGGGTCTGGTTTACCTGTGTTTTGAAAGTTGTAAAGACGGTCTTGAAATAAAGAACAATGAGCAACTCCGACTGTGTGGCCACCTAGACCAAAAAAAATGCACGCGTTAAACACAAATTTAAATCATATCAACAAAACTTAGTGAATTACCAAGAAGATAGATCATATCAGTTGGGGTGAGTCCTTTGCGAGCAAAAGCTCGAATTGCACTTGACACCGATACAGAAGGAGGTGGGAGGGTTTGTGTATCTCGTGCACGAGATACACGTCCATCCCTCCTTCCTGTTTGGACACTATATCTACGTCCACCACTCTGCATAATTAATTTCCATGATTTTACAAGTTAATTTATGCATAAGCAAAGTCAACTAGAAAGCATAGATTGGATCCGGTGTATTTATTACTACTTACAAAGGAAATAACATCTCTTGTAGCCATAACGATTATATCAGCACAAGAAACGACTCCTGGGCACACTTTCTCCACTGCGGCTTTGGCATCATCAATGACATTGTAGCCTCTCACACTTAAATTTGGTGGTGCGGTTTTCTCAGAGTTAGATCCGTCTAGTAGAATCGATGCATCACATCCCTTTTGGAACATGCAAAGTTGATATGATTAATTAGGTTTTACTTTATTTATCGATCTATATTCTTTTTGTTAAACATGAGAACCCGTTATCATCGAAAAACTCATGAACCCCGTAATACCCTCCTAACCAGCGGGATCAAATAGATTGTAGTTAGAGCCTAAAACCTCTCCAAAAGAAGATCAGACGCTTACCACTGTAACACTCCTTTAAAGTTATAGGTTTCAGAAATGTATAAGCAATTATGCATGTAAAATCGTGTAAATTACGACTAGTGCATGTGTCATGCATGAAAATGGAAGAAACTTACATTCACGAAGCAATCATGGAACTGCATACGAATGAGAGCGGGTGCGATAGTTCTGTCTCTGAGGAACTTGGAGTAGACTGTTCTTCTTACAATGTCTTCAACATCTGAAGTTCGACACTTGCCATTATAGAACCCAAACTGAAGGGCGCCATAGCAGTGGCCAGTTAGGTTCAAGATGATGAACCCAACTGCTAATGCAATTGCTTTACTGCTAGCCATGGCCATTTATTATGTAAGTTCTTAATTGAACTTGAATATGAGGAAGAAGAAATGACTGTATGGTATTTATAAGGATGAGATTATTGCAGGAATTTTTAATGGCTTGCACGATGGGCGTGTTCTGGTATTGGAGAAATTAAGAAAAGACGTGTGGGCAACATTGTTTCCTTGGGGGTCCTTTTTCTTTTTATCACTTATTTTACTACTTGATGACATACAATTAGTAACATATTTTTATATCAAATTAAACATAAAATAATTATCTTTAAAGATGGAGAATTCATTAAGTGGTAATATACACAAGATGAAAATATTGATCGATGAACACGAAGAATAATAATTAATGACCAAGATCGAGGAAATACGCGAGGGAATTAGTCAACGAATGACATCATGACTAAAGTTCCAGAGTTAGATACAAGTGAAAACATAAAAATCATGGATACACCATAGAAAAACATTAGGGAAAATCATCAAAAGTACCATTTTGACCTATGTGTATAACAAAATAGCTTTGACTTTTTTTATTTATAAAAATATCACTTGACTTTTTTTTTCATTTTTCCTTGCCAACTTCTACATAATACAACGTGCTGCACCGATGTAACATATTTCTATGCTATATGTTTTTTACTGACACAGAAAAAAACAGATCTGATCTGATGTGTCAAATAAAAATTTATTGCGTCAAGGTTGAAAGATCTTTGAAATACTAGTTTGTCAGGAAATTTTGAAATTAAGTTAAAGCTATTTTGTGAAGTTAAAATGGCCATTTTGATATTTTTTTTAAATATTAGAGGGTTGGTAAAACTCAAACAAGGTAATAAGATACCAAACTAAAAATCATTAGATGTAATTTTTTAATTCTTAAAATCATGAAATCAAAGGACGTGTATTAATAAACATATGGTATATATATACATAGGGTGGAGTTATAATAAGAAGTGGAGTGTGTCTAAAAAGTGTAGGAAGTAATCAGGTGCGTTAGATTTGATGATCTGATAGTCTAGATGAAAAGTGTGTTTTTTAGGCGCTGTGTTTATTTTAATACTTGTTTTATAATACTTCATGAGGCATATTCGTCCAGTGTGTTATAATTTTTAAACACAAGACCAAGAATATCAAGAACAATAACAAACTATTTTGAACAAAAACACAATAAACATCATACTAATGCATCAACTTTAAACACTCCACGACACGTTATTCCTCTTTGGTATTTCATCAAACAGTTAGCGTGCAACACATTATGTTAAACATGATGAACAAAAACACAATAAACATCATACTAATACATCAAACACTCCACGACACGTTATTTCTCTTCGGCATTTCATCAAACATTTGGCGTGCAACCTCCACCGACAGCCAAATCAATCGACTCCATGGTTTCCGGCACCAACCCGATCCGGCAATCGGCCAAAATAACCCGATCCGGTACAAACAACCTTTTCCGACAACTCCATGGTTTCCGGCGCCCCCACCTTTTCAGGCGACTCCATGGTTTTCGGCGCCCCTACCTCCGTTCCCATGTCGACCAGCCACTGCTACCAACCATGTCGACCACCGCCACCCAGTCACCAACCCGATCTGGCACCAACAACCTTGCCACCGCTACCAAACCCTTCAACCCAATTAACTCATAAATCAATAAGTAAGCAGCAGATGTCACAGCCCCCGATCCCTATACCCCGGGAGGGGAGTCGCGAACGTTGAGTGGTGGTATCGATGTTTATTAAAATAATTTGCAGCAGAATATTTAATCAGAACCGTAGTTAGAAAAATTAATCAGAGTTATAAAAAACACCATAATTCTTATTTCACAAACTGGGATAAAAATCCATTTTTATACAAATATAAGTTTTATAGGGATACACCCCAATTTACAAAACATGTTTTTTTATTCTGGTGACAAGCCACTTATTTAAGCTGGAAGCCCGCAGGCATCATTCCATTGCCTCTAACAAGTCACCTGAAACATGTTTAAAAATATTTGATCAGCAGGAAATACTAGTGAATACATTCATTTATGAATGACACGTTTTACAGTTACAGCATTAAGATGTTTTTACATCTGCCTTCTTACAAATTACCGAAAGGTACTTGTCACCCGACCGTATCTGTGAATGTGGTCATATTACTTATTGGCTAACACTTGTCCAATAAGTAACGTGTAATAGCCCAGTAGGCAAGCCTTGTATACAAAACCCCACAATACCAGTAGTAACCATTGATGTTCGGTTTATTTGTACATATTTATTTGGGTTAACGTATTTGTTTTACTCGTTTATTTTAGGAACTTTGGTACTTCATACATGTTTATTGTGTTTCAGGTCACAGGTACTTAACACGCTTAATTTGGACCTGTATGAGCATGGAATGAAGACCCGGGATGTCCAGCACGCTTATCGAGGCAGTTAAACGAAGTTGCTGAGAAAAGAGGCCCATCGCGTAGCGCGATGGGTGTTGAAGGTGTGGCATCGTGCTACGCGATGCCCTGTAAGTTCCTGCGTTGACTTTGGTCCATCGCGTAGCGCGATTGACCAGGAGAGGAGGCCATCGCGCTACGCGATGGTCCCTAGAATCGTGAAAGTTAGGGTTTGTTTTATATTACGTTCTTGACGACCCTAGACGGCATTCTTCACCTTCCAGGGCGATTTCCAGAGCAGAAGAGCAAGTCCCGATCATCCCCAATCATCTCTAAGTGTCCTACATGGCCTACCAGATCATAACCGAGGCCCGAGAGATGCCGATGCGCGGCTAGTTTCTTCGAGTCATACCCGGGATATAGAGTATTGTATCTTTCAGTTTTTCTCATGTATTTAGAATGAATTGATTGTAATGATCTTTGATTAATCTATGAGTATTGACGTCTAGTATTATTGTGCACTCAGTCGGTTTAGGTTTATTTCGATCAGAACGATTATTGTGCCAGTTGCTATGATAATTGCTTATAGGATTGTTTTGACTAGTTGAATGTGATGAAGCATACGCTTTCCCTTAGTTGAGTCACACTGGCAGGGATTGTTTGATAACCAGTGCCGTGTGTTAGTAAGCGTTGATGCCTAAGGTTTGTCTAGCTAGTCAATCAGTGATTGTTAATCTGTTAAGTTGCATGAGTTTGCTGTTAGGTTAATTACTTGGATTCCCGGGTGTGATTTGTCTTTGTTAATTGATTGAACAAGTGATTACTTGCTTGCTTGTTATATCATATAAACCGTTTGCTAGTGTGATCAGCACTTTAATTGAATTACTTCATAAGTTTAGAAATTGATTTCACTTCACACTGACCACATACTCCTGGTGGATACGATACCTGACTTACCCTAGCTTCTTAGGTTAATTAGGTTTTTGCATGACTCAAACGACGGTCATCAACCATCCCGTAAGTCTACAGAGACTTAATCACTGTAATGTATTTAAAATCGTTTGAAAATATTTGAACTATCTGTCATGAGTTTAATAGATTTAGAAAAGCATCATGACAGCTTTGGAAAATCAGTTGTCTCACGCAAATGTGAGTTGTGCAAAAACTCGAATGTCTCACCTTACAAGTTTATATTTAACAAGCCTTCTGATGTTAAGCACCTAGATTAAGCACAATGTAGTATATCTCTATTAGTATAAACCCATAATCATAATGATAATCACGAGACATGAAACTTTAAACGATGGCACAAGGTCATACCTTGATTAGGTAGAGCTTTTGGATTCGTGTTATAAAAGTTCCTTTCAATCGGAGAGGTACCGTTACAACTACTCGGGTATAATACTAGCCTTATATATAAGAAATTTTGAGAGAGAAAATGAAACTGAACGATTTGTGACGTCCAGATTTCAGCCCTATTTATACTTGAAATTGAGCATCTTCGCGTATCGCGAAAGTGCAAAAATACTAAGGCGGCCCTTAAGCGGCTCGCTGCGATGCGAGCGTGCGAAGTGCGCCATCAAAGCGCCACATTGCTCCTATCGCACTTCGCCCGAGCCTGAGCCAGTGCCCGTGTGCGTCGGGTGCTTCGCACCCTCCGCTAAGACTACTGGGTGTGATTTGGCACATAAGAATATTATCATGTGAACTCTCTTCCTTATAAAGAGCTTACAAGTTTTGTAATCTAGCGATGTGGGATAAGAGTTAGAAATCCTATTTATACCATGGTGGAAGCCTTCCATTTTCTTCACTCCACCAATGTGGGATGGAAATTTTCCTTTATATTTTCCATTCTTCCTTTTACTTCTTCTCTTTTCTTTCTCATTTCTTCATTTCTTTCTTTGATTAGTTTATTCTTTATTATGGTTTGTTATAGTCTCCCCTCCTTATTTTAAATCTCGTCCTCGAGATCTATTGAAATAGGTGTGGGTACTTCCGCTTCATTTCTGATTCTAATTCCCAAGTATATTCTGGTCCACGTTTTGAATCCCATTTTACTTTAACCAGAACTATTCTTTTATGCTTGAGACTCTTGATCTTCCTATCTTCAATTTGTAATGGTTTTTCAACGAATTTCAATTTTTCGTTTACCTTTATATCTTGAAGGGGTACTTTTAATGATTCTTCAGCTAGACATTTCCTTAGGTTGCTTACATGAAATATATCATGTATACCAGCCATTTCTTCTGGTAACTCCAACTGATAGGCTACTAGTCCAATTCTTTTAATAATTTGGAATGGTCCAACAAACCTTGGACTTAACTTTCCTTTCTTACCAAATCGGACTACTCTTTTCCATGGAGATACCTTTAGTAACACTTTATATCCAACTTGAAATTCTAATGGTTTGCGTCGATGATCTGCATAACTCTTCTGACGATCTCGTGCGGTCTTTAATCTTTCCTTGACTTGAATTATCTTGTCAGTAGTTTCTTGTATGATTTCAGGACCTGATAATTGTTTTCCTCCTATTTCTGCCCAACACACCGGTGTTCTGCACTTTCGTCCATAAAGTGCTTCAAATGGGGCAGCATTAATATTTGTATGATAACTGTTGTTGTAAGAGAATTTTATCAGTGGTAAATGGTCGTCCCAATTTCCACCAAAATCTATTACACAAGCTCTTAGCATGTCTTCCAACGTTTGAATGGTCCTTTCACTTTGACCGTCAGTCTGTGGATGGTATGCTGTGCTCAAGTTTAACCTCGTTCCCATGGCTATTTGGAAACTCTTCCAAAAATGAGAAGTAAAACGGCTATCCAGATCAAATACGATGGATAATGGAACTCCATGTAATGAGAGAACCTTGTCTACATATAGTTTAGCTAATTGTTCCATTTTAAAAGTTTCCTTCATTGGTATGAAATGAGCTGATTTTGTTAATCTATCCACAATCACCCAGATTGTGTCATTACCTCTTCTCGTTGTAGGTAATTTGGTAACAAAATCCATTGTTATTAATTCCCATTTCCATTCTGGCATTTCAAATTGTTGAAGTAATCCTGATGGTTTTTGATGTTCCGCTTTAACTTGTGAACAAGTTATACATTTCGAAACATAATTAGCTACGTACGTTTTCATTTCTATCCACCAATAGGTTTTCTTTAAATCTTGATACATTTTATCTTTTCAGGGATGCATCGTATACTTGGATTTATGAGCTTTTTCGAGAATCCTTTCTCGTAAATTTTCAATGATTAGTATCCAAATTCTATTCCCAATTCGGAGGATCTCATCATTTCCTTTTGTCAGTTGGTCAATTGTACCATTTCTTTTTTCATCAGCAATGTTATTTCCTTCCATTGCTTGTTTTTGAGCATTTTTCACTTAATCAATTAAATTGATTTGAAGTTCTATTCTTAGAGCTCGTACTCTTTTAGGTTTCTCGTGCTCTTTTCTGCTTAATGCATCGGCTACTACATTCGCCTTTCCTTCACGATATTGGATTTCACAATCATAGTCGCTAAGAATTTCCATCCAGCGTCTTTGCCTCATGTTAAGCTCCTTTTGCCTAAATATATACTTTAAACTTTTATGATCTGTGAATACAGTAAACTTACTGCCATACAAATAATGTCTCCAGATTTTTAGGGCCAAAATTATTGCTCCCAATTCTAAATCATGTGTTGTGTAATTCTCTTCATGCTTCTTCAATTGTCTGGATGCATAAGCAATAACCTTTTCATGTTGCATTAACACACATCCTAATCCTGACTTAGAAGCATCACAACACACTGTGAAATCTTCAGTTCGTTCTGGTAATGCAAGTATTGGGGCCTTTGTTAACTTTTGTTTTAAAGTTACAAAAGCTTCTTCTTGCTTATTTCCCCATTCGAACTTAACATTTTTACATGTTAACTTTGTTAACGGAACTGCTATTCGAGAAAAGTTTTGAATGAAGCGTCTATAATATCCTGCTAATCCTAAGAAACATCGAATTTCTGTAGGAGTTTTAGGAATTTCCCATTTAATGATCGCTTCTATTTTGGTAGGGTCAACATGCATACCTTCCTGATTAATCAAGTGACCTAGAAATTGCACTTCTTGTAACCAAAACTCACACTTTGAGAATTTAGCATAAAGCTTCTCTTTTCTCAATAGTGTTAAAAGTGTATGAAGATGTTTGACATGATCATCACTAGTTTTGGAATAAATAAGTATATCGTCTATAAAAACGATCACAAATTTATCCAAATACGGTTTACATATCCGATTCATCATATCCATGAATGCAGCTGGTGCATTGGTTAAACCAAACGGCATGACTGTAAACTCGTAGTGACCATATCTGGTTCTAAAAGCAGTTTTAGGAATGTCTTCTTCCTGTACCTTTAATTGATGGTATCCTTAGCGTAAATCGATCTTTGAAAAATATCGAGCTCCTTGAAGTTGATCAAATAGATCATCAATTCTCGGTAAGGGATACCGATTCTTAATTGTGACCTTGTTTAATTCTCTATAATTGATACACATATGCATCGATCCATCTTTCTTTTTAACAAACAGCACTAGTGCTCCCCAGGGTGATGAACTTGGTTGTATAAAACCTTTCTCTAGCAAATCGTTTAATTGCTTTTTCAATTCTAACATTTCTGTTGGCGCTAAGAGATACGGTGCTTTTGCAATTGGTGATGTTCCTGGGATCACATGAATTCTGAATTCTACTTCAGATCAGGCGGTTGTCCCGGTAAATCTTCTGGAAAGACATCAGAATATTCTGATACTATCGGAATTTCTTTTAGCTCCCTTCCTTTGGCGCTAATGATTACAGAAATCATATATACTATACCCTGCTTTCTTAAGAAATTTTCCGCTTTCATTATCGATATAAACTTTGTAGGTCTATGATGTGTGTCTAATAACCCTATAAATATGAACCTCACAACTAAGCTTTAATATTAAAACGAAAATCCTAAAACCACACACAACTGGCAAGTGTAGCGATCGCAAGTAGTATAGACTTAGGAAGTCCGAGTATCGAACACGTGGACACGTCAGAACGCTAAAGATCACTAACCCTAGACAAGACCTACCTTAGAATAATAATTATATTGATTTTTGATTTTTAAATACTTAACTGAACTAACTAGACTGACTAACAAAACTTACCAAAAATAGAAAACTTAACGGGGAACTAACTGTGTTAACTTGGAATGGAGAAAAACGTCTACCTAGGTCTGAATCAAATTGTAGGCCTAACAAGCTAATGGATTGAATGATATCTAGACACCGGTCCCTAAAGATGACACGACTAAGGATCGTTCGGGCTCACTGGATTACCTCTCGGTCTCACACAACAAACCCTAACTACTCAAAATCGGCTAAAACGACCAAACCGGGAAACAATTGCTAACGTGTTCTAATGAAGGATCACCTCTCGGTCTCACCAACACTCGACCCTAATGGCAATGAATACTACACAACCAAGGATAGATGAACAATTCAACTTAAACCAAAATAGATCAACTAGTCGCTCAAAATACCTAAACCTGACAAGAAACGAACTCGCTCTCGCGCAATCCTTATTCTAGCATGCAAAGGCAATGAGACAACCTAACTTCTTATCACCTCTCGGTCTCAAAAAAGGTGTTTAACCGCTGTACTTAAATCAATTAATCATGCAACAAAACCCTACGGTGGCACCTACCGCAAACAAACCCTAAACACAAAGTCTAGAATCAAACAATGCACTGATCAATCAATACAAAACTAATCAATTAACACATGGGGTTTATGCAATGAATCACTAAAATTTCCAGCCCTTAAACACAACCTATTTCATGTCTAAATCAAACTTTACAATAGCAATACAAGTCTATTAATCAAACAATCCATAAAACCTATCAAACACTAACAATAATCATCATTCCTAGGTAGAACTAACAAGTTTAGCCGAGAATCAGTTTTGGACAGCAGCAAACAATTAATAAACACATCATTAATCCCACACCAAACATCTTAACAATCATCCAATGATCAACAATAATCAATAACAATTCAATCTCTCAATCAATTGCAAAACAAATCAACAATTAAACAAGAAAATCAAAGTGTATGAACAATGAAAAAGATGTAAGGATATGGATGTTTTCGGGGCTGTTCTTGCTGTAAAAAACGATGGGGATTCAATCCCAAGGCTTGGTTCTTGTGTTTTCTTCTTTCCCTAGCGCCACAACCTTCAAACCCTAGCCGAAAAAACTTTTTTTCTTTTTTTCTCCCCTGCTGCTGCTGCTGTTCGCTGCTGTCCCAGCAGCTAGGGTTCTTTAATTTTTTATATTATAATATTATAATAGTATTTGGGCCTCCATGATGCATACAGGTTGGGCCTTGAGCTTTGTCTTGAACTTGTATGCGTAAAAGGCTCGTAAAAAGCTCGAAAAGTTCCGGTTTCTTCATTTATTTTACCCAAAACCTACAAGATTAATAAATGTCTGTAAAACCTATCTAAAACGTGTAAAAACACATAAAATATAATATATTACGTAGATAAAATGTGCGGAAAATACGTGTGTTTTACAACACATCAGTCTACGAACTTTGTCTCCTTGAATTGTAATAATCTCTCCTGTTGGCGTACGAATCTCAACAGAATTTTTATTACATTAGATTCGAGCATGATTGGCTGCTAACAAGTCCATTCCTAATATAACATCGAATCCGACCAAATTCATTGGAAGTAAATTTGCCTTAAACTTGTGACCTAATAAATTTATATTCTCTCCTTGAAGTACTTCATGAATATAAGTAGGATTTCGGTCGGCTGTTTCTACTATGCAAACTTGTTTAAGTCTGGTTAATGGTTGGTTTAGGACTTGACAAAAATTCATGTTTATGAAACTTTGATTTGCTCCGGAATCAAATAGTGCTTTAGCGTAAACGTCATTAATAAGAAACGTACCCGCAATGACGTCCGGAATCATTGCTGCCTCTTGTGCAGTAAGCTGAAAAGCTCGTACGCTCCTCTAAGGTCCATCCGTATTCTTAGCTATGTTGTCAGGCAACTTTATCAACTTGGGACATTCTGGACGGATGTGGCCAGGTTCTCCGCAATTATAGCAAACATGGGTTTCCTTTCATCTACACTCTTCATCCGTATGATCAGCCATCTTACAGTAGTTGCAGAATTTGGTCTTTTTAAAAGCACATTTTCCTGAATGCCTCTTTCTGCAAACCTTGCAGAAAGGCTGAGTATAGGATTGCCCTGTCCCTTTCTTTCGGAATTCTTGAGAAATCTTCTTGGCTAAATCCTTCTTTTTGTTTTCTTCCTGTGTTCGGGTTAATCCGTCTGTCATGGTATTGGCTAGTTCAACTGCTTCCTCAATAGTCTGAGGTCTAGCCAATTTTACCAGATCACGGATTTCACTTACTAATCCCCAAATATAACGAGAAATTAGTACTGTTTCTGGCGAAGCCAGAGCCGGTACCATTCTTGCATATTCAAAGAATTTTGTTGTATACTCACGACATTTCACACCTTCCATCTTGTGGTTCAAGAACATAGTAGCAATTTTTTCTCTTTCATGTGGAGGACAAAATTTTCTTTCTACTATTTCTTTGAATTCTCCCCAGGTCATAATGTCAACTATGTTGCTTCCTTTTGCCTGGAGGACTGTATTTCACCATTCTAATGCTTCATTAATAAAGAGATTAGAAGCATACAATATTTTATCCTCTTCAGCACATTTACTAATTCTTATAACAGCTTCTGTCTTTTCTAACCAGCCTAGTGCTGAAATAGCTCCTTCATTTCCAGAAAAGTCGGTTGGCTTACAGGCCAAGAAATCCTTGTAAGTACAACCATTAGTTTTTAACTTTTTAGGCTGTTTATTTTTATTTCCTCCATTCACACTATTACTAGCTTCAGTGTCAGATTTTTGTTTATTTCTCTCGGTTTTATCTCTAATGACAGTTATTGGTTGTCTAATAGCTGTAGCAATTTGTGGGATTGCTTCAGCAATTCTTTGAGCTATCATATCGTCAATAGCATTCATATTCAGAGCATTTTCTTGATTGGAATTTTCGTGATTATTTTCACGGTTGTTAACAGAAACTTGATTTGACATCTGAATTTCAAACAAGAAAGAATATTAATATCATAATTAAATAATAAAATAAGCAAGGTATTATCCACACATAAGCACAAAACATGTTAACACATAGGCACAGAATATGTCAAAATCATCGAGCTTTGCGACATTTACTCCTTTTTATATATATATTTATACATATGCGTCACTATATTCTATATCTAATCTATATATATGCATCACTATATTTTATATATACACACCATATTTTTTTTATACAAAGAGGAAATTACGGTAATAAACATATATATATATATATTATATATTAGTTATATTATATATAGGGTTCTCTATCGTAAAATCGTCAGATCATGCTATCCCCGATTTTTCTCAGTCGGTTGGCGGTTTCATTTAGTTCTTCCCCGTATTGACGGAGTTGTGTGGTCAGCTCCGGTGTCATCGTGGAGTAGTTGGCAGTTTCCAGCTGGAATGGTGCGTATGGGTTTGTGGTCATTGTGTGGAATTGCAAATCGTTTGTCCACCATTCCTCAAACTGAGATTGGTTTATGAGGTCATCAGGGGGAAGTGGGTTTTCTTGGTTTTGGTTTGGGTTGGTCAAGGTTCCTACTCCCATGTTGTTAACTATTGGTTGGAAGAACTCACACTGATCTAGGCATCGGCCTAGCCTTTCTTCCATGGAAAGTTCAGCGATGGGTTGTGTTGGAGGGGGTTGTGGTTCAGTTGATGGTTGAATTTGTGGTTGTGGTTTTGGTTTTGGAATGATAACGTTTCTTTTTTGTTTTCTCATTCCTTTTCTCCAGTCCATATATCGTTTTCTTCTTTTTGGTTGATTTGGGGTTGAAGTCGAGGATTGGGCAGTGAATACCATTGGTTCATTTGGTTTTTCTTCGGTTGTTGGGTTTAATGTCTCCATTTCCTCCGTACTGACCGATATGTTCTCAAAAGCCTCTATAAGCTTACTCATGTTGTTTAATCAAAAACAATAAAACAACGACTTCCAAAAGAAAATCATATTCTTTATATTTATGTGTAGTTAAAATTTCATCCATAAAGTTAACACATAAGTTAACACATAGGTTAATACATTTATTTCCTAACACTTAATTAGATATTGTTAAAATACCTATATTGCTTAAACCAGTGGCTCTGATACCACTTCAGCTGTCACAGCCCCCGATCCCTATACCCCGGGAGGGGAGCCGCGAACGTTGAGCGGTGGTATCGATGTTTATTAAAATAATTTGCAGCGGAATATTTCATCAGAACTGTAGTTAGAAAAATTAATCAGAGTTATAAAAAACACCATAATTCTTATTTCATAAACTGGGATAAAAACCCATTTTTATACAAACATAAGTTTTATAGGGATACACCCCAATTTACAAAACATGTTTCTTTATTCTTGTGACAAGCCACTTATTTAAGCTGGAAGCCCGTAGGCATCATTCCTTTGTCTCTAACAAGTCACCTGAAACATGTTTAAAAATATTTGATCAGCAGGAAATACTGGTAAATACATTCATTTATGAATGACACGTTTTACAGTTACAGCATTAAGATGTTTTTACATTTGTCTGCTTACAAATTACCGAAAGGTACTTGTCACCCGACCGTATCTGTGAATGTGGTCATATTACTTATTGGCTAACACTTGTCCAATAAGTAACGTGTAATAGCCCAGTAGGCAAGCCTTGTATACAAAACCCCACAATACCAGTAGTAACCATCCCGTAAGTCTATAGAGACTTAATCACTGTAATGTATTTAAAATCGTTTGAAAATATTTGGACTATCTGTCATGAGTTTAATAGATTTAGAAAAGCATCATGACAGCTTTGGAAAATCAGTTGTCCCACGCAAATGTGAGTTGTGCAAAAACTCAAATGTCTCATCTTGCAAGTTTATATTTAACAAGCCTTCTGATGTTAAGCACCTAGATTAAGCACAATGTAGTATATCTCTATTAGTATAAACCCATAATCATAACGATAATCACGAGACATGAAACTTTACACGATGGCACAAGGTCATACCTTGATTAGGTAGAGCTTTTGGATCGTGTTATAAAAGTTCCTTTCAATCGGAGAGGTACCGTTACAACTACTCGGGTATAATACTAGCCTTATATATAAGAAATTTTAAGAGAGAAAATGAAACTGAACGATTTGTGATGTCCAGATTTAAGCCCTATTTATACTTGAAATTGAGCATCTTTGCGATTGCGCCATCAAAGCGCCACATTGCGCCTATCGCACTTCGCCCGAGCCCGAGCCCGTGCGCGTCGGGTGCTTCGCACCCTCCGCTAGGACTACTGGGTGTGATTTGGCACATAAGAATATTATCATGTGAACTCTCTTCCTTATAAAGAGCTTACAAGTTTTGTAATATAGCGATGTGGGATAAGAGTTAGAAATCATATTTATACCATGGTGGAAGCCTTTCATTTTCTTCTCTCCACCAATGTGGGATAGAAATTTTCCTTTATATTTTCCATTCTTCCTTTTACTTCTTCTCTTTTCTTTCTCATTTCTTCGTTTCTTTCTTTGATTAGTTTATTCTTTATTATGGTTTGGTATAGCAGATCTTGAAAAACACTTCACAAGGACATTTCGGCTGTCGTGTGAACAACCGACCGCCGAAACCGCCATTTCCAGTTGTCTCCTTGCCTGAATTTGGGCAACGCCGGCCGCCGGAACCGCCATTGTCGGCTGTCGTGTGAACAGAATATTAAGAGAGAGAGAGAGAGGATGATTATAATAAGTTTTAAATTAATTCCAAAAATAATAAAATTGATATGGACAATCCTACCCTAATAATCTATAACTAATCTAATGGTCCAGATCACTTCCGACACTTCTTAGACAAACTTCACTTCTTATTTTAACCTTACTCTCTCTCTCTCTCTATATATATATAAGGGTGGGATCAAGTGACAACTCTTCTTAAAGAAAAAACTTAAAAACTCCTAAAAAATTATTTTTAACTTTTTTAAAAAAAAAAATTTTAAGTTTTTTTTTCCATTATTCTTATATGTTGCTATTTGATCCAAAAAAAAATCTTGTTCTCGTCGTGTAGTATACATGTGTAATAGTGTGTATTCCATATATGCAAACTGTTGTATTGCATAGAATACAACACTATTGCACATATGTGATACATACTATTGTATATATGCAATATAAGACTAATACGCACATCGAATACACATTAGTACGTATGTGTAATACAACATTAACGCACATGTGCACTACGTCAACTTTTATTTTTTATTATTTTTTTGCATATAATACAACACTACTACACATATACAATACACAAATATTGAATATATACAATTAAACACTATTGAACTTATACATAGTAATACACATATGTAATATAACGGTTTCGCATAGTAATACGTATGTGCATTACAGCGGGGGTTTTTTTTTCAAGTTAATGGTAAGAAAATATAAGAATAATGGCAAAAACAGGAATTTGAAAATATTTTTTTATTTTTAATTAAAACTTTAGGAGTTTTTAAGTTTTCTCTCTAACGATGAGTTTTCTCTTGATCCTCACCCTATATATATATATATATATAAGGAACGGTTATTGTACAAATAAAATTAACCTACTAAACATACAGATAATATAGTGTCATTAAAGTTCTCAAGTAGAGTAATTATGTTATAAAAATAAATAGTGCAATAATAATTACACTACTCATAAACATAATTACACTACTGATAGTCTGACACAGATAATTACACTACATCATTATACCAAATTAAGCTCCTTGTTTCAACTAAAGTAATTATTTTATAAGTAGAGTAATTGTAGTATCTGCGTCTTCTTCTATAAATTACACTTCTTGTTTCTACTAGAGTAATTATATTGTAGTTAAAATAATTATTGAATCTGCTTCTTTTTCTTCGTGTTTCAACTAGAGTAATTATTTTGTAAGTAGAGTAATTGTAATATCTGTTTTTCTTTTATAAATTGCACTATTTGTTTCAACTAGGGCAATTATATTGTAGGTAGAGTAATTACTGAATCTTCTTCTTCCTCTTCAAATATCCATGGACATTTTCTTCTATTGGAAAATTCTATTAGCTTCAACTGATACATTACTTTGATTCGTAGATTCAATTGAGCAATAAATGATTCGCAAAAAGATTCAATTTGATCCACAACATTGTAGCCTAGGAATGAACGACAGCAATACGAAACGACGATCGAAGAGGCTCGATGGCCAGAATCTAACGGATGCGGATGGTGACGGAATTGATAAGCGATTGATGGTGGGGAGTTTGAGGCAGAGGCATGGTGGTTGAAGAATCAATTGAATTAAGCGGGGGCGGTTGACGTGGTGGCCGGCGGATTAACTGAATTAACGGAGGCAGCTGGCGTGGTGGGGAATAGCGAAATTGTTGGCCATCATCATTTATTTTGGTTTTTCTTCACTTCGTACGTTTAGCACGTAATTTTGATTTGTATTTGATCTTTCCCATATATATATATACATGTATATATATATACATATATATATACACATATACATATATATATATATACATATATATATACATGTATATATATATACATATATATATATATACATATATATATATACATGTATATATATATACATATATATATATATATACAGGGGAAAGTTAACGTACAAATGAAATTAACGTGCTAAACGTGAGAATCAAGTAGAGTAATTATATATACAAGTAGAGTAATTATGTAATTACATCATAGAGTAACTATGTTACTCTATGATGTAATTACATAATTACTCTACTTGTATATATAATTACTCTACTTGATTCTCACGTTTAGCACGTTAATTTCATTTGTATTTGATTCAAACCCTATATATATATATATATATATATATATATATATATATATATATATATATATATATATGATTAAACACAATAAATGGTTCTGATTCATTTCTCGCACTTCTCGCTATAATATCACTTATCGCATGATCCTTTCCATATATATATATATATATATATATATATATATATATATATATAACATTTTGCATTAAAAACTTGTATTTTGGGGAAATATGTAAAAAATCCTATATTTATTCTCCTTGTTTCTTCTATGTTATTAAAGATTCATTCCATCACAAGTGTTTTTCCTTTAGTTGTTTAGAATGATAACCTTTTTATCTTATCATGCATGATGAAGAGTTGTCCATGGGTTATCAGAGTTACATGGATCAACAAACAGGGCAAAAAAGGTTCGCCAAAACATCAAACGAACATAATTTGGGCTAGAGGTGGAGCTATACTAGGCCAATGCGATCATCGGACCAAAAGGAATCAAGAGCGGGGCCATGTGATAAACCATTTATAGTGATTTGGTCCAACTCCTAGACCAGAAATCCTTCATTTAATGCCCCGATTTTGTCAATAATTTACACCCAAATTAGTTAATCTTCAATCATTTCATTTTTTGGTCTCTTATGTGCATGTAGCTGATTAGCATATATGACTTACACTTCTATATTAGTATTCGGTTTTGCTATAAAACTTGGGAAGGAGGCTGAGCTGGCAGTGGTTATTGTAGGAATATGTCTTTGAAAATGAAAGTTTGCAGTAGCAAATTGAATAACCTGCTAACATGTTCACCTACAATGTTGTTACTCTAAACTGCCGATGGTTGTTTAGTAGTTTCAAGAAACTTGCATTTGGATCTTGATGGGGTTCAAGTTTTAAAAGGCTAACATGTTTATATTCTTCCATTACAAAAGATTTCTGAAAAACATGTTAAAAACCCAACATCGAGATCAATAGGACCTCAACCAGGTTCTACGTACAGCAACAAGACTCAAGCAAAATAAGGGTCGCTAGCAAACACTGGCATATAATTTGAGTTTCTTATGGCGATAATATATTGTCCCATGCTTTTTAGACCCTCTCCAACTAAATGTCTATTGGAGCATGTGGAGTGACATTGGGCCGCCTGTCAGAAGGGTTTCGTTGGAGGAGAGCGCTAATGAAGAGTAAAATCCTTTTGCAATAGCGAGTTTGGTTATGTTCTATAAGAAGGGGGGAACAGTGCAGTTTTGGTCGTGAAGAGGAGGCGAGTGATTGACTGTCAATCGACATGGAGGGTAGTTAGAGCGTGTGTCACCCTCTACCTAATTAGTTGATGGATAGCTTGAACTAAAGGGTGTGATTAAGAATTTAAGATACAAGTGAAAACCCCAAATCATGAATCTTAAATACAAAAATACAATATAGGTTTGATGAGTACTCAATGGTGTCAAATCACATGAAATTAAATGACAATTAAGTCATTAAATAAGACAAACAATATTATATATTAGTTAAATAAAGAAGCCAATGTTGTTGGCGCATTAACTGCTCGGCATGATGTCGTTATCTCTCCTTGTGTCCCTGTAAGAACTTGGGTGGCACCCAACTTAACCATGGCTTGACCAAACTTGGTGGTGAAATCAGACGACCTAGCAATGGCTGCAACTGTCCACTTGCTTAAATCATCAATTGCCAATTCTTGGTCAATCTTCAGAACTCCCCTACGAAGCATTATCTGATTGTAGAAAGACTTGTCTACCACTGCAGAGCTAAAAGGATTTTGATCCAAGTTTATAGGGCGATCAACCGTTGAAGTTTGAGGGCATGTACGTCTTAGTGATGTTAGGAGTGCAAAATCCATGGTAGGGTCCGGTTTCCCCGTGTTTTGGAAGTTGTATAGACGGCCTTTAACAAAAGAACAATGAGTAACTCCAATGGTGTGACCACCTATACCCAACAAACGTTAAAGCAAAAGGTTTTGCATTAATAAATATGAATGAAATCTAATGCTTTGTGTGTAATTTGTATTAATATTTAGGATAAGGGTGGAATTTAGGTAAGTGTGTTTTCAGTCTACTTTGCTAGCTTTGTGAATCATGCATATTTCACTTTCAGATTAAACTATTTCGTAGATACACGAAATAAATAATCGGATAAGATATAAAGTGTCTTTTGAGAAACAAGATGCTCTTCTTAGTGAAATTTAAGTTGTAAAATCGTTGTTGAAATCATATAAGATGAATTCTTTGCATAAGGAACAACCATCACTAACATGTAAGTTGACGGTTGATGGGTGGTTTTAATTGTTTTACAGTTGTCATTTAGTGGGGACACCATTGGCAATAGCTTGATTGCTATAGATGTTCGATAACTTGTTGCTATCGATGTTTTGTAACTTGTTGTTGGCCTTCTTTATACTACCGAACCTCAGTGACTTTCTTGCTACTGACCTTCAGTTGCTCACTTACTACAAATTTTCAGCAACTAAGTAGCTACCAATCACCAGAAACTTGCTACTAACATGGCATTAAGACCCCACCCAGTGGCGTTGCCCTTTGAACCCCACGAAGGCTAGCCACTTGTCCCCGCCAGGGTAGTGCCCCTTGGAACCCTTTATGGTCTTGGGGCTTCGACCAATGCAATCTTAGTGGTTTCTTATATCAAAGCCATAATATTTAACGAACTGTACTCCATACCTTAAAATTATGTCAATATTTATTATGATTTTTCATTTGGTCACCATATATGAATCCTGAGTACTCAAAATAACTTGATGACACTAAAATCACCAACAATAAGTCATATTGTGAGCTTCCGATTTAAAATTATTTTTAATGAGCTCTGAGTCTACCGTACGTATTATAAAACTCCATGCTAGAACTCTCCGGCCTTAACGAAGTTACGTTTTTACACTTTAACCTTTTGTGTGGATATAAACTTCATAATTAAGCACATGTACTACATAAGGGATTACATGCCTAATTTAGTGTACACTTTGAGCGACTTTTAGCTATATCCGCTTTTAAATCTATTTTTCAGTCTACTTATTTAGCCTAATCGAATAAAACATAACTCAAATCTTAAACGTCTTAAATATAATTGGCAGAATATCATCATCATCATCATCATCATCGTACTCAGTATATCCCACCAATAGCAATGCTATGGTAAGGTCTGAGGAGGGTAAGATGTAGACAGCCTTACCTCTATCCCATAGGGATAGAGAGGCTGCTTCCGGTGAGACCCCCGGCTCGATAGTAGTTTTGCATCAAGCCTTGGACATAAGGCACATAGCACTCAATCATCAGGGACACCGGCTGACTGGTGCATGTGCCCTTGTCTTTCGGCTATCAACGCCACCACATGATGCCTGATTAACCTTCCGTCACCTTTAACGTTATTTTCACGAGATTGGTAAAATAACGTCAAAATTAGTTCAATTTTACTTTTGCCCACCCGAGGGTTCACACATATATACTTTATATGCGCGCACCGCAAGCAGGACGTATAATTGGCAGAATATATATATTCTAATTACCTAAAAGATAGATCATGTCAGTTGAATTGAGTCCTTTATCACCAAAAGCTTTAATTGCACTTGATACCGATGTAGAAGGAGATGGGAGGATTGCAGTGTTTTGTGCAAGAGACACTGTTCCATCTCTTCTTCCAGTTTGGACACTGTATCTATTTCCTCCACTCTACAAATAATATAAGGTGATTTTTAAAGTTAAAACATGCATATTAAAGATAGCATTAAGTCATTTGATATCACTTACAAACGAAATAACGTCTCTTGTAGCCATAACGATAATGTCAGCACAAGACACCACGCCCGGGCACACATTGTCAACCGCGGCTTTTGCAGCATCAATCACGTCGTAACCCCTAACGCTTAGATTTGGCGGTGCGGTTTTCTCACTGTTGTTTCCGTCTAGTAGAATCGATGCATCACACCCCTTTAAAAGCATGCAAATTGGTATTAGTTTGTTAGGGTTTTCTAAAGTTCCTACAACATTTTTTAATTTGTTCAAGCGGCTAAATTTGCTAACCCTTCAAAAGCAATATCCTTATGATTTTATGTGAATTTTTTTAAAAAAATTGTGTTTTGTGAAAAATAGTTTCATTTTTCAAAGCCTTTTTCACATTTAGTGTTTCCGTGGTTTGAAATCACGGTCACACTAGATGTGAAAAACGTCTCAAAAGATGTAAAAAAATAAAAGGATTTCTAACAAAACATCATTTTGACAAAAAAAAAATCCATATATGTAAAACTATACATTTTTGTGTACTTAATTTTATTTTATAAACACGTTATGGTACTGTTCATTTCAGGAAAGTGATTACATTGACATGAATTAATGGAAGAAATTAACTTACATTCACGAAGCAATCATGAAACTGCATGCGAATGAGAGCGGGGCGATTGTACTGTCACGAATAAATTTAGCTAGAACTGTTTTTCTTACAATATCTTCAACGTCTGAAGTTTGACACTTGCCCTTGTAGAACCCAAACTGGAGATCACCAAAGCAGTAACCAGTGAGGTTCAATAAAATGAACGTAATTGCAACGAATGCAGCTGCTTTAATATTTGCCATTTGTATCTTCTATGCAAGTTCTTAATTGAATTGGAATGAATAAGAAGAATGGTATTTATAAGGATGACAAAACGAGAGAGGGATTATTGCTTGAATGGCTTGCACGTTTTGCTTGTAGTTTGGAAGACGTGCATTCATGAGGACATTATTAGTTTACAACATAATTTCTAAGGACTGGTTATTAAATAATATATTTGGTAAAGAAAGCAAATATTTTTTACATATTCTTTTTCTTCCTATGACTTATTTATGATAAACTATGTGAATTCTGAAAAAGAACCAAAAAAAAATCTTCATCTTTTGGGTTCTCAATATTCTGTAAGGGATGAAAAAGAAAAAAACGAACCTAACAGGAATACCAAAAATCTAAAACATCTAGGATGGATAGCGGGACATGCATTCAGATATGGGATTGATAAAAAAATTTACAGGTTCAAGTACAAGTACGATATTGGTGATGCTCGCCAAGATTACCCAAGCTAAACTTGGCAAACGGGGTGGGTTGGGCCACTTTGGATGAATGGTCAATGCAAGGTAAGCAAAATGAGTTAGTAATAGAGTACATCATTTAAAAAATATATGTGTATACAAATTGGATTCATGTCAAACGGGTTTTTGCCAAATTGGAGTCAGGTTTAATTAGTGGGTTGTTTTAAAAAAATCATCAAAACAGGTTCATCCGCTATGTATACTTTTTTTTATCATGTCTATTATTGACGGTTGGCGTCGGCGGGGGTGGATGCTCTTGTTCGAAGCTGGTGATCCAACCCTTGCATTATGCCTTGTTCTTTTCATCGTTTTATAAAATATTGTTCCAACTTGTTGAGTAATTTGTATGACCATCGAGGGAGTTTTTTTTTTATCTATTTCGTTTATTCCAATATATTTTTATTACGTTTAGGGTTAGTTAGAATTGTGTTCAATGAAACTTTAACCTATTATTTGTCTTTTTTCTGGTGTTGGGTGGTTTTGGTGGTGGTGGTAGAGACAACGGTGATGGTGGAGGCAACGGTGCCAACAACAAAAGAATAGAAGAGGTGGCAGTGCTGGTTGTGGAATGGCGATGCCAGCAGTAGTAGTGACAGGAGTGGAGTGGCAACAATGGTGTTCAGGTAGGGAGAAATTTTACTCGTATCTTTTGGGTTCCTCAAATGTTGTATACTAGGTTTTATTTCCTGTATTACGGGGTTGTTTTACATTTTTTATTTTTTATTATTTATTTTTTGAATTTTAATTTTTTTATTGTAAGAAAGTTAATAATATACTTAGAGTTTGATGATGAAAGAGTTTCACAAATAAATGATATGTTATAACATGTTTAAAAGCTATCTGGATTTGGTGATCCATGACCCGCTTCTTTTTTACTACAAAATTGTTTCTTCATTATAAATAAGATATATTTTTTAAAATAGATATTAACTTTTAGTATATCCCTATTTTATAGTATTTTCATATCAAGTATTTGGTAAGTTTAATTTCTAATTTAATGAGATATTATAACCCGTTAAGAGCTATATAGGTTTGGTGAGACCCATACTCGTGAATTCGGGTCAAATGCATGAGAAGTCTCCATTTACAAATAAAGCAATCGGATGGTTTGAGAGAATTTAGGAAGCAACCAGAGGGCTTTTAAAAGTTTCGTTTATATATATTATAGATAAGGGATGAAAACAAAAAACCGAACCTGACAAGAATACTCGAAAACTTGAAACTAAAACAAGGTATGAAGTTACTAATAAAGGTAGTGATCACCTGCAAGCTTCTCTCTTTAAGCATGAAAGAGATCGCTACTACAATGCAGGGCCGGCCCTTGGGGGTGGCAGGGTGGTCGACGGCCACAGACCCAACACCCCACTAGGCCCGAAATCTTTTTTTAAATTATATGTATTTTTATTAAAAACAATATATATATTTAATGTTTAAACATAATTACATAACCACAAGCTTGGTCTAGTGGCAAATGGGTATTACTCACACCAAGAACCAAGAGGTTATGGCTTCTAGCTTCACTTGACACGTGTTTAATTCTTTTTTTATAGAAAAGTTTTTACGTGGCCCAAATTATAACCAATTAGCCCATATAAAAATTAAACTGTTTAAACCTAACAAAATACTCCTTTTAGTTAAGGCTCAAAAAAATTTTCGTCTTCGGCCCAAAACTTTTTTTGCTTTCTCAGAGCCGACCCTGCTACAATGCTTTTATCTTATAGGGTATAGATCATTAATACATATCTTGCAATAACGGTAAGTTGTGAGGTTGTGGTGAACATCATAACCACTAATGAAGGATACCCTCGATTCTTCTCTTCCAAATCTAAAATCTTTCCTTTTGGATGGAACATGTTCTTAGAACAACATGTGACACGTCAGATACTTGAAGATTGAATCTACTCTATCAATTTGTGTTTTAACCGCATTTACTCAAAGGTACTCTTGCGTATCTTAGGGAGTGTTTCAATTTAACTAACGAGTGTGCACCGGAAGGGCTTACACTTCTCGGTCTCATTAATCGGGAGTTGTAGGCATTAATTCTTCTTATAAGTCCATGGTAGGACAAAACTAGTGACCCAAAATCAGGAAGCATGGGTTTGTACACATGGCCCCACACAATGACTCAAGGTGGATCTATGTAAGAAATGGGTGGTTACTCGAGACCACCCGGGTTTCGAAATAATAGTGTATTTATATATAGAAAATATTAGGGGAACCACCTTATAAATTATGAAGGAACCATCCTGTTTACATTATAGGCACTGGTCTAGCCGGTAAATTGTTGGCTTCATAAACTGAAGGTCACATGTTTGATTCCGGCTTTAGCGAATTTTTTGAACTTTTTTATTTTTTCTGATTCAGCCTTATATCATATACCAGTTAGGGGTTTTATAAAACACAATGACACGACGCACCTGCCTCTCTCCCCTCTTCAAACTCACGCACACCAGGGACCACCACCGTTTCCCGACCACCGCTGCTGCCTGCAACTTTTCTGCCCGACCACACACCACCATTGGTCAGTTGCTCCTTCCTCCTGCCTTGCTACTCTTCCTTGAATCCTCACACCTTGAAGGTAAGTTTACATTCATTTGTTAAAAGTTTGTTGTTCTTTATGTTGTTAATTGTTAAATTTTAGATTTAATTTGTTAGTTTTAATTTGTTAATTTGTTAGTTTGTAATTGTTGATTTGTTAGCTTTAATATGTAACTCACATCATCATTTTCACTTGTTCTTAATTTTTTTTCAAAACCGTACCCTATGTGGGTTTTTGTTGGCTATTTGATCTTGTATGTTGTTTAAATTACCTTAGTGCTTTTGTTATACACATGATTAGGAAGGTATATACATGAGTAATTGGATTGATGTTGTGTTTAGTGATGATTTCAAATTGTGGGTTTAGACTAGCCGAACCCTAAGTGTTTCATAATTGATTCATCGGCTTGGACCATCGAACTTCGAACCGACCTGAACCTTGAACAGACCCGAAATTCTTTATACCTGACTGTATGAAATTGAAGCATCTAAAAGTATTGCACCGCCTGAAAAGAATTCATGGATCCGCCACTACACAACGTAGGGTCTTGTAGGGTCTTGCAAGACAACTTTGTAAAACTAGTATCAAGGCGCGTCGAGTCCCCAAGTGGTTAGAAAGTCAAAGCCACTTTAAGTTCTTAATGATTGCTAAACAATGACGGTGTTTCCGAATTACCCAAGGTACCCGCATGGGTTTAACCAAAAAGCACGTTTATGTAGAGGTGTACAAAAAAACCGGTTTGGGACCGGTTTTAGGCAAACCGAACCGAACCGGTTTGGGTTTAAAACCGGTTTCACCCAAACCGACCCAAACCGCCAGTTTCATGACCGGTTTCCCTTAAGATCGACCAAACCGGTATTAAAACCGAACCGGTTTGAGGAAAACCGGTTTAAAACCGGCTAAAACTGGTTTAAAACCGGTTAAACCGGTTTATAAACCGAACCGACGTGACCAGGTCGACCTATCTTGTGTCTAAACCGGTTTATAAACCGAACCGGTTTGAGTCAAACCGGTTTTGACCAGGCGTTGACCAAACCGGTTTGGTTTATAAACCAGTACGGTTTGGGTTTAAAACCGGTTTTATACACCTCTACGTTTATGTAATGTCTTTAAAGCATTAGTATTTGAAATTGCCCAGACGGGCCAAGCTAACTTACCTCATATGCTGGCCCACCCATCAAGCAATTTTCAAAGCAATAACTTAACTACAAAGTTCCACTATATATGGGCCTACATTAAAACTTAAAAGGTCCAAAATCTTTCAAATAACTGCATTGTATCATTACATTAGGCTTCATTGAACATATTTCGTGATATCTTTCTCCACTAAATCAAACGTTCTTTGATAGATTTTTCTTAAGATTTGTCGGTTTGTTTAAATAAAATATAAAAAAGGTAATACACTTTACAAATAAAAATTTATAACCTTATGTTAAGAAAAAATTTGTTGATTTCCTTGATTGGTTATTTTATTAATTTTTTTTTTCTAATTTATTACTTCTCTGTACATTTCTTTTTCTTCCTCCTATATGTTAGGACATTTGTAGCCTATATCTCGTCAAACTTGTCTGCTAGCTTTAAGATATGCTTTCCCCTTCAACAACAATACTTTCGTTCCAACCCTGCTTTAGTTTTAATATTAGGATAAGTCATAATCCACAGTTAACTTAGAAAGACTCTAAATAAAAGATACCATGGCACCGTAATATATAGCCATTGAACCAGGATCAAACTAGACAAACACTATCCACGTTAAAACTACATTGTAGCTCGAATACCAACTTTGGGGATTTTTTGAACCAACTTCATCGAACCCAAGTACCCAACTACATATTAGATGATGAGTGATAATGTGAGATGTTAAAATCTTAACAAAATATAATATGATAAGATGAAAAAAAAATATTTAGTATATTCTAACGTTGTTCAAAAGTTTGTTTTAAAATGAAAATAAAATACTTAGTTAGGGTTTGGTAACTACAAGGGCAATTAACAATTCAAATTTTACTATATATATTAAAAGGCGACTATGATTTCCCTCACAAAAATACTATTCAATTTTCCTTTGTTTTAATTGGTATTTCCATCGTTTCATCCCTTGGCCATTGTCAACCAATATAGGGGCATCCATGGTGTAATCCGCAAGGGCGGTTTTTGAGTATGCGGACGTATGAATCGTACGTCACTCAAGTTATAGAGCTTGGAACCCTGCCTAAGTGTTTTCTACCATGAAAGGACTAAGGGAGGATGTACTCTGAGTCACACCCGAGACATGCTTACCATTAGTTCACCTCTCACCAAACCTTCTGAACTTGTGCAAACCAACTGCGACTACTTTGGCAGTTGCTTTTCGTGCTCTTCCATCTAACACCATCCCCCCTCCCCCTGGCTTCCTAATCGACGTAGGTCAACACCCCTCTCGTGACA